>NW_027507785.1:50059963-50132463 GCF_037356315.1 Lithobates pipiens
GGGTGACTGGTGAGCTCAGAGTGAAGTATTGGGCACACGCTGAGGACGGGGTTGGGACATTCACTGTATTAGGAGACAATATAGTCCATTTAGGACGCATTATTGCTGAGAAGCAAACATTGGAGCCGCAGGACAGAGCAGCATAAGGCAGAGGGGTTATAGGCGCAGACAGGAAAAAAGCCGATTTCAGCCCACAGAGTCATTGTCCCAATAAAAATATGCCCCCCCCGGGCTCAGCACCAGCCAACAGACACGGCAATCCACGTTACCTGCTTATACTCACCTAAAGGCAAAGTCTGTCCCCTGAGCTCAGATCTAAGGAATTGTTGCAATATTTACTTTTTGTTTTCGGTGTCACACTCGCTTCTCCAATTTTTTGTTATATTAAATGTAAAGAATTGTGGAACCTTCACTGGGGGCCGAGAACGTGACTCTACCTGACAGTTTGATGGACTCTCGGCAGACATTTGAGTGACCTGACCATATCACCTCTATGACTTTATTGGACATCCCATTTGAAAACCACAGATATTATGGCGTGTTTCTTCTTAGCAGCTATAACATCCTTCTTCAGAGAAGGACCCTTGTATTCTGTGTGGAAGCAGTGGTCTCTCTGCAGGGGTCTGACACAACATAATTCTACATTCAGCAAAGGCCATACTCCTGCTGATTGAAGAGGTCTGGCTTCGGCTAAGCAGGAGGCATGCTGGACCTCTGCAGAGAGACTACTGCTCCTGTACAGAAAACAAGGGTCCTTCTCTGTAGAAGGTTGTTATAGCCAATAAGGAAGGGACCAACTCCGTATTGGGTTTGTTAGACCTCTGCAGAGAGACCACAACATAAATACTGCAGCTGCTGACTTTTAATAAATGGACACTCACCTGTCCCAGGGTCCAACGATGTCGGCAGCCGAGGCCGACATCGTTCACTTCCCGGTTCCCTACTGCGCATAAGTGAGTCCAAGCAGACAGCGCACTGGGACAGGAGGAGGCATAGACTCCCGTGGGAGTCTATGCCCGGAAGTGGATGCAAATACCTGTCTTAGAGAGGTATCTGCACCCCCCTGAAAGGTGCCAACTGTGGCACTTGAGGGGGGGGGGGTGGTGGGGGGCTTCTGATGAGCGGAAGTTCCACTTTA
The DNA here is from genome assembly GCF_037356315.1 of Lithobates pipiens. Classification (NCBI taxonomy): domain Eukaryota; kingdom Metazoa; phylum Chordata; class Amphibia; order Anura; family Ranidae; genus Lithobates; species Lithobates pipiens. The sequence goes on from NW_027507785.1 coordinate 50,061,102, forward strand.
GGGTGGAACTCTACTTTAAAATGAAGGTGACAAAGGTTTGGATTAAAAAACAAAAACAAAAAAAAACAACAAACATGTCATAGTCGCCCTCTTCTCCCCTGCTGGCACTTTTGGCTCCTCTCCCTTGACCAGTGCCCCCAATAGCAAGCTGCTTGCTACAGGGGCACTGGTGCATGTTCACTCCGGAGCATGGCTCTATGCTTCCATAAAACAGAGACATGGCTCAGCCCTGCCTTCCTCTCACTGGCTGTGATTGACAGCAGTGGGAGCCAATGGCACCTGCTGCCGTCTCAGCCAATGAGGAGAGGGAGTCTTGGGACAGCTGAGTCTCTTGGGTACATTGCTGGATCGAGAGGGGGCTCAGGTGAGTATTAGGGGGGAGCATCATGCAGAAGGTTTTTTAACTTTCATGTATAGAATGCATGAAGGTAAAAAACATTCAGCCTTTACGACCACTTGAAGGCAACATTAGTTTAGACCTGATAACTGCATTAAAGTGTCACTAAACCCACAACAGTAAAATCAGTCTGTATATACAGTAAAGCAAGCTTGTTATACTCACTGTGGAACCTAATCCTCTGCATTGTGTAAAAAGGCTGTTTGATCCTGTCTTCTCTGATCCTCCCCTTCTTCCACTGACTCCAGAACATGTCTGGATAAATACAGAGCCTTTGGAGTCACTTTGCACATGCTCAGTTTGCTGTGTATTGCTAGAGTTTTTTTTTTACCTTGGGAGGGTGCATGTGATCAGCCCAGGGCTAATCGGCACTGTCCAGTCAGAGGGTCAGGGGACCTGCAGCCTGATAGGAAAGTCAGAGGAGAATGAAAACTCCTCCTACAAGCTTTAACCAGACACTGATAGAAGTCACAAGACTGCTATATACTGCTGGTGTGAAAGGGTATTTAGCAGTTTATATTTACTAAAATAATTGTATTTCCATGTACTGTGGGAGACCAGATATAATGAATGCAGAGTCCTGGGTTTAGTAACACTTTCCAAGGTAAAAAATGTCCCAGTATGCATATAACCCCCTGTATCTGAGTCCTATCTCCATCCATCACTGTGCTTGCCTGCAACGCTGTCAGGGCTGGCTTAGCCCTTCCTCCTCTGGGCTGGCCGCTCAGCTTTCGGCTAATTGCCAGCTCTCTTCTCTCTCCACAGTTACCAGCTGTTTCCGATGCTCGTCTCGCCTGCCTATTTAAAGTCTTACAGCTCATTTCTCCATTGCCTTCACGTTTGGTCACATCACAAGGAACCATCTCCTGCTGTTGTTTCAAGACTGGCTTGCTGACATCCCTCCTGGCTTCCATCCTGCTTGCAGTTGCTCTCCTTGGATCCCTGTCTGGACTGGCTGATTACCAGATCTGGTTTATGAACTTTGGACTGGCTGACTACCCGATCTGGCTACTGGACTCTGGCTTGCTTGACTATGCTTTTTCCTATTTACCTTTTTATTTATAAACAAGTGTGATTTGATTGTACTTCTGTCTCTGTCTGTTTCATGGTTCCTGACAAACGCCTCTCTTCTCTCTCTGCTTCACAGAGGCAGCAGTGGGAGCCAATGGCTCCTGCTGGGGTCAATCAAATCCTGTGAGGAGCAGAGCGTGTGGAGGGGGGAGGTTGTTGGGGCTGAGTCGTGCTGTGTGTGTATCAGTAGAAGCACACAGCCCTGTCTGAGATATAACCTGAAGGCAGCAAGTGTCTTGCTATGGGAGCACCTAAAGAAGAGGAGGAGCCAAGAGCTGACCCAATAACATTGCACAGAGCAGGAAAGTATAACATGTATGTGATTTTAGAAAGAGAAAAGCCTTTAAAATCACATTAAAGCCCTCAAAAAAATGATTTTTTGAATAGGACAACCTGTAGATGTAGGGAAATTATGACACAAACGTGCAGAATTATACTGGAAAAATGAATGTTCATTCTCAGAAAAATGACTGAATACCTAGAATTACACTCCGGTTAAGCCCTGTACCTGGGGCACCAAGGCTACCCAGAGAGGGAAGGAGAGTAAAGTTGTCCCCTTTAACATTCCTTACAATCCTATTCCAAAAAACTAGCACTCTCGACGTTTCCCAAGGACAGTTCTTCTTTCCATTATTTGTTTTTACTGTTCCTTTCCCCCCCCTTTCCACTCTTATTTATTATAATTATGTTTCTTTCTGTGATGCATCTTCCTCCTCTGTATCACCTATACCTAAAATTGATCACATTTATCAAAAAGTAAAAAAGAATTCTACATGTAAACATAAAAGTATTATACAACCCTTCCTTACCGAGCCACCATCTGCCTAAGTTTCGATTCCTACAAGTTTGGCAGATAGTCGAAGACAAAACCCTGGTAAATTTGGAACTTCGATTCCCTCAGTGGTTTTCCCGTCACGGCGCCTACTTACCTGCCTGTCCACTTTTGGCTCCCGTTGTCTGGTTCTGTCACCTTTTCCTCTCAGAGTAGGCCTGAGTCCAAGTTAATGAGCAACAAGACACAGTGTTGCTACTCTACTGGGCAACCGGACATAGCCTTCTACTCCTTGTGATAGCGTTTCCCTACCGATCAAGTGCATCTGTATTCTCTGCCTGTTTGTACTTGCTACTGACCTTTGCTAGGTTTAACGGATTCCTCTCCCGTCTGCTGCCCATCCTGACTTTTCCTATATTACCGGATACCTGTACAGTATGCTGACTGCTCTGACCTCCATTCATAGATCACATCTGCTGCCGCTCCTGACTCCTCCAGATTTGCTTCCATCTTGTTTCTCCCATTCCTGCACTTTCTTCTACTTTGGGTCTGCTAGTGACTATCTACAGCTTCTACCTTGGGTCCACTAGTGACATTCTAGGTCTGCTCTCTTCTACATGGGTCCGTTAGTAACATTCTATACCTGTCTTCTACCTTGGTTCCGCTAGAGATGTTGTACATCTACTGTCTTCTACCTTGGTTCTGCTAGTGACATTGTACATCTACTGTCTTCTACCTTGGTTCCGCTAGAGATGTTGTACATCTACTCTTTCTTCTACCTTGGTTCTGCTAGCGACGTTGTACATCTACTCTTTTTTACCTTGGTTCCCCTAGTGACTTCCCATGTCTGCTCTCTTCTACTTTGGGTCCGCTAGTAACATTCTACACCTACTGTCTTCTACCTTGGTTCTGCTAGTGATGTTGTACATCTACTGTCTTCTAACCTTGGTTCCGCTAGTGATGTTCTCTGTCTACTTTTTTGTACCTTGGTTCTGCTACTGATATTCTACATCTACTCCCTTCTACCTTAATTCCACTAGTGATGCTGTACATCTAATCTCTTCTACCTTGGGTCTGCCGGTGACATTCTACGTCTACCCACTTCAACTTTGGGTATGCTAATAACATTCTGTAGCTTTTACCAAGGATCCGCTGCTGAGCTAGTAGCTAGTATCCGCTACATACGGTAAGCACTAAAAAGATTTAACCCTTCTAAAGTATTCAAAGGGAAAAAAGTTTGGTATAATTGGGAGGAATAGTGCCCCATCATTGGTGTCAGTGGGAGGAATAGTGCCCCATCATTGGTGTCAGTGGGAGGAATAGTGCCCCATCATTGGTATCAGTGGGAGGAATAGTACCCCATCATTGGTGTCAGTGGGAGGAATAGTGCCCCATCATTGGTGTCAGTGGGAGGAATAGTGCCCCATCATTGGTATCAGTGGGAGGAATAGTGTCACATTATTGGCATCAGTGGGATGAACGGTACCCCATCATTGGTATCAGTGGGGGGAATAGTGTCACATTATTGGCATCAGTGGGATAAACGGTACCCCATCATTGGTATTAGTGGGAGAAATAGTGCCCCATCATTGGTATCAGTGGGAGGAATAGTGCCCCATCATTGGTATCAGTGGGAGGAATAGTGCCCCATCATTGGTATCAGTGGGAGGAATAGTGTAACATTATTGGCATCAGTGGGATAAACGGTACCCCATCATTGGTATTAGTGGGAGAAATAGTGCCCCATCATTGGTATCAGTGGGAGGAATAGTGCCCCATCATTGGTATCAGTGGGAGGAATAGTGCCCCATCATTGGTATCAGTGGGAGGAATAGTGTCACGTTATTGGCATCAGTGGGATGAACAGTACCTCATCATTGGTATCAGTGGGAGGAATAGTGTCACATTATTGGCATCAGTGGGATGAACGGTACCCCATCATTGGTATTAGTGGGAGAAATAGTGCCCCATCATTGGTATCAGTGAGAGGAATAGTGCCCCATCATTGGTATCAGTGGGAGGAATAGTGTCACATTATTGGCATCAGTGGGATGAATGGTACCCCATCATTGGTATTAGTGGAAGGAATAGTACCCCATCATTGGTATTAGTGGAAGGAATAGTGCCCCATCATTGGTATTAGTGGGAGGAATAGTGTCACGTTATTGGCATCAGTGGGATGAATGGTACCTCATCATTGGTATTAGTGGGAGGAATAGTGTCCCATCATTGGTATCAGGGGGAGGAATAGTACCCCATCATTGGTATTAGTGTGAAGAATAGTGCCCTATCATAGGTATCAGGGGGAGGAATAGTACCCCATCATTGGTATTAGTGTGAGGAATAGTGCCCCATCATTGGTATTAGTGGAAGGAATAGTGCCCCATCATTGGTATTAGTGGGAGGAATAGTGTCACGTTATTGGCATCAGTGGGATGAATGGTACCTCATCATTGGTATTAGTGGGAGGAATAGTGCCCCATCATTGGTATCAGGGGGAGGAATAGTACCCCATCATTGGTATTAGTGTGAAGAATAGTGCCCTATCATAGGTATCAGGGGGAGGAATAGTACCCCATCATTGGTATTAGTGTGAGGAATAGTGCCCCATCATTGGTATCAGGGGGAGGAATAGTACCCCATCATTGGTATTAGTGGGAGGAATAGTGCCCCATCATTGGTATCAGTGAGAGGAATAGTGCCCTATCATAGGTATCAGGGGGAGGAATAGTGCCCCATCATTGGTATTAGTGTGAAGAATAGTGCCCTATCATAGGTATCAGGGGGAGGAATAGTACCCCATCATTGGTATTAGTGTGAAGAATAGTGCCCTATCATAGGTATCAGGGGGAGGAATAGTACCCCATCATTGGTATTAGTGTGAGGAATAGTACCCCATCATTGGTATTAGTGTGAAGAATAGTGCCCTATCATTGGTATCAGTGCGGGGAATAGTGCCCTATCATAGGTATCAGGGGGAGGAATAGTGCCCTATCATTGGTATCAGTGCGGGGAGTGTCCCATCACTGGTTTTCAGTGGAAAAAAGGTGGCAACAAACAAAAATCACACACACAAAAAATAACGTTTGCCTGTGTCATTCGAGAATTTTCGTACAATACCACTGCCGATCACATCATGATATCCAGCTTCGTAGAAAATTGGACGACCCTTTGTTCGATTTTCGCATAGTGCATACCTATCTTTAGTCAGTAACCCGGAACTAAGCATGTAACCAGTGATGTCATAATGAGCACAAGCAGGTGTGCCGACCCAGGAACTCAGCGCAGGGATTTCACCCAGACTTCCCGAGAGATAGAAGAAACTACAAGGTGGTTTACTGCAGTAGAACTTACCAAATCTGAACTAATCAGTTGTGGGTGGCGCCACTCTTTGACTTTTCAGATGTTATAAGTAGCTCCGCAGCGGCTCACATTAAAATCGCAGCACTTCTCTCAGCGGAGAGCTCCGTGCAGACGTGACAAGCTGGGCTCATCTGTCTTTCCATTCCGTATGATGTGGAAGAATTCCCACCCCGGCTGTGCAAACATATCCGTCAGTCTACATCCCAAAATAAATCGCCGAGCGGCGATTCCCCCTTCCCGTAACATAAACTACGGATAGGTAAGGTATACAAAAGGGGGCCCGGGTAACCTAATTACTAAATCGCTAATGTGTGAGCTTCGGAGATGATTTATGAAATTGGCTCATTAGCGGGAAGTCGTCGTCGCTGGGAAGTATTTGCATTTGCCCTCTTCTTGGCGGGAGCTGTCAGAACGCAAGCTCGCCACGGCGTCTTGGTAATGGAACGCCTTTGAAAAGCTCAGCGGGAGACGGTTTAGCGACAGCAGAAACCAAAAGCGCAGAAAAATTGCTTCCCTTCAAAACACTTCAATCCTGATACTTTGTGTGTGTGTCAGGGAAAAAAAGAAAATCAATTTCTACATCAGAGACGGTTGCAGGAACGCAAAACGCGTCGTTTAGATTTACAGCCTCTGATTGACTCGGCAGAAGAGCGCAATTCTTGTTTTTAAAAGTGGAAGGGCTGAGATAGGAATTCATTATGTGACTGAAGAAGCTGCATCAACTAAATCTGAACTTCGGGCACAAAACGTTTCATTTGGGGCCGGTTCGCGCCAGAATGCGGCGCAGGAAAGGCGTGTTGCAGGCGTGTTTCCTGCACTGCCCTTTGCCATCTGCATGCGGGTGCCAATATATTGTTAAAGGCGCCACAAATGCAGTGTTTTTGCGGGCTCTACATAACGACCACAGGACCGCGCAGTTTTGAAAAAGTAGAGCGACCACTAATTTTTTTTTTCACAGTCCAGCGCAATTTTCAGCCCATTCAAATAAATGCGCTGTCAAAACGCACCGCAGGGGGATCGCGTTAGAAGAAGGGCATTCCTATGTGATGCTGATGTGAACCGGTTCTTATGCACAGTAGCTTGAAAAAGTAATCATACCCCTTGAAATTTTCCACATTTTTGTCATGTTGCAACCAAAAACGTAAATGTATTTTATTGGGATTTTATGTGATAGAACAACACAAAGTCGCACATAATTGTGACGTGGAAGGAAAATTATAAATGGTTTTCAACATTTTTTACAAATAAATATGTGAAAAGTGTGGGGGGGGCATTTGTATGGCGCCCCCCGGAGTCAATACTTTGTAGAACCCCCTTTATCTGCAATTACAGCTGTAAGTCTTTTTGGGGGTGTCTCTACCAGCTTTGCACATCTAGAGAGGGACATTTCTGCCCATTCTTCTTCTTTGCCAAATATCTCAAGCTCTGTCAGATTGGATGGAGAGCGTCTGAACAGCAATTTTCAAGCCTTACCACAGATTCTCAATTGGATTTAGGTCTGAACTTAGACTGGGCCATTCTAACACATGAATATGCTTTGATCTAAACCATTCCATTGTAGCTCTGGCTGGATGTTTCGGGTCTTTGTCGTGCTGGAAGGTGAACCTCCGCCCCGGTCTCAAGTCTTTTGTAGACTAACAGGTTTTCTTCTAAGATTGTCCTGTATTTGTCTCCATCCATCTTCCCATCAACTCTGACCAGCTTCCCTGTCCCTGCTGAAGAAAAGCATCCCCACCACATGATGCTGCCATCACCATGTTTCACGGTGGGGATGGTGTGTTCAGGGTGATGTGCAGTGTTAGTTTTCCCCCCACACATAGTGTTTTGCTTTTAGGCCAAAAAGTAGAATTTTGGTCTCATCTGACTAGATCACCTTCTTCCACGTGTTTGCCGTGTCCCCCACATGGCTTCTCCCAAACTGCAATGGGGCTTTTTATGACTTTCTTCCACCAATGTCTTTCTTCTTGTCACTCTTCCATAAAGGGCAGATTTGTGGAGAGACGACTAATAGTTGTCCTGTGGACAGATTCTCCCCCCTGAGCTGTGGATCTCTGCAGCTCCTCCAGAGTTACCATGGGCCTCTTGGCTGTTGATGAATGCTCTCCTTGCCCGGCCGGTCAGTTTAGGTGGACGGCCATGTCTTGGTAGGTTTGCAGCTGTGCCATACTCTTTCCATTTTCGGATGTTGGATTGAACAGACCTCCATGTTCAAAGCTTGGGAGATTTTTTTTTAGAACCTAACCCTGCATTATACTGCTCCACAACTTTATCCCTGACCTGTTTGGTATGTTCCTTGGCCTTCACGTTGTTGTTTGTTCACACTAAGGTTCTCTAACCAACCTCTGAGGTCTTCACAGAACAGCTGTATTTATACTGAGATTAAATTACACACAGGTGGACTCTATTTACCATTTAGGTGACTTCTGAAGGCAATTGGTTCCACTAGATTTTAATTTGAGGTATCAAAGTAAAGGGGCTGATAACAAATGCACTCTACACTTTTTACATTTTTTTTTTTTTTTTAACAAATAAATAAGGATGACGTCATTATCGGGGAGTCCTGTGATCTCTGTGAGAAGTTATACAGTGGGTAAAATAAGTATTGAACATGTCACAATTTTTCTAGGCAAATATATTTTTCCCACATGCTGGTAACAAACCATGCAATCCATACATACTAAGAAACCAAAGCCAATTAGTACACATATTAAGCTAGGTGTTAAAAAATAAAATAAAAAATAGAATGACACAGGGAAAAAGTATTAAACTCATGAAGAAAGGGAGGTGCAAAAAGGCACGAAAAGCCAACACATCTGCTGAAATCTATCAGTAATTAGTAAGCAATCCTGCCCCTTTGTCAGTGCAAATTAATATCAGCTGGTTCAGTCTCAACCGATGGCCTATAAAAAGGTGTCTCATTACCGAGGTGTCACACAAGAAACATCTCATGACGGGTAAAAGCAAAGAGCTCTCAAGACCTTTACAACCTTATTGTTGCAAAACATACTGATGGCATTGGTTACAGAAAGATTTCTAAACTTCTGAATTTCCCAGTGAGCACTGTTGGGGCCATTATCCGGAAGTGGAAAAAACATGGCCTATAAAAAGGTGTCTTTCATGGTTATGCAGTGATCTTCCTCTGGTTGCTTACCTCCCCTCATGTCTTCTGACTAGGAGGCCAGCCACTTCCACCTGGTGGTTTTTATAACCTCGCCTCTAAGCATGGCTCCACCCCAGGCCCTATCAGGGAACCCTATATTAACCTGTGCACTGCAAGCCATCGGCGCTGATCAACCATTGTGTATTCATTGTGTGTTTGGCTTCCTGTTTCCTGCTTGCCGTGTGCTCTACGTTTGTCTCTGTTACCGACCTTGGCGTGTTCTCAACGATTCCTGTTTGCTTGTGACCTTGACCTTTTGGCATGTCCCTGACCATCCCTGTCTGCCTGTAACCCTGAACCTTTGGCGTGTACTCTGTTGTTCCTGTCTGCTAGTTGCCCTGACCTCTGCCTTATCCCCTTACTATTCTTGTTGTTCTAGCCTGCTGCTTCCTTCTCCTGTAGTCTATACTGTGAGTATGAGCTGTGAGACCCTAGGGGCCGTGACCTGGAGCCAGACTGCAGCCAAGTCCATCCTCACCACTGGAGGCTCTGGTGAACACCTGCTGGCTCTTAGACTCCGTGCCCTGGGGAATCTATGCTCTAGCTCCTACTGAGATCTGTGTTAGTGATCCAGTAGACCTGTGTCCTGAATCTCCCTGGGTACAATCCGCAGCAGTCAGTCCTAGGGTCCACTACCTAGCGGTGCACTTCCGACTCCTACGGAGTGCATCTGTCACCTGGTCTCAGGTGACCTGACAGTGTCTCATTCCAAAAGTGTCACACAAGAAACATCTCATGATGGGTAAAAGCAAAGAGCTCTCAAGACCTTTACAACCTTATTGTTGCAAAACATACTGATGGCATTGGTTACAGAAGGATTTCTAAACTTCTGAATTTCCCAGTGAGCACTGTTGGGGCCATTATCCGGAAGTGGAAAAAACAATTTCACCATGAACCGGCCAAGATCAGGTGCTCCTTGCAAGATTTCTGACAGAGGAGTGAAACAAATTATCAGAAGAGTTGTCCAAGAGCCAAGGACCACTTGTGGAGAGCTTCAGAAAGACCTGGAATTAGCAGGTACAATGGTTTCAAAGAAAACATTAAGTAATGCACTCAACCGCCATGGCCTGTGTGCTTGTTCACCATACAAGACTCCATTGCTGAAGAAGCAGCATGCTGAAGCTCGCTTAAAGTTTGTTGCACAACATTTAGACAAGTCTGTGATATACGGGGAGAATATAGTCTGGTCAGATGAGATCAACATTGAACTCTTGGGATGCCATAATACACACCATGTTTGGAGGTCACATGGCACATCACCCCAAAAACACCCCCCATACCAACAGTGAGGTTTGGAGGTGGGAACATCATGGTGTGTGGCTGTTTTTCACCATACGGTACTGCAAAACTTCATATCATTGAAGGAAGGAGGAATGGAAAAACGTACCAAGACGTCTTGATAAAAAAATTAAGATGAAACGAAGGTGGACATTTTGGCAAGACAAGGATCCCAACACACAAATCCAAGGAAACTCCCAATTGGTTTCAAAGGAAGATAATAAAGATGCTAGAATGGCCCAGCCAATCACCCGACTTGAATCCAATAGAAAATCTATGGAAAGAACTAAAGATCAGAGTTCATAGAAGAGGCCCACAGAACCTTCAAGATTGGAAGACTATTTGTGTGGAAGAACGGGCCAGAATCACACCTGAGCAACGCATGCGACTCGTTTCTCCATACAGGAGGCGTCTTCAAGCCGTCATTCCCAACGAACGATGTTGTACCAAGTATTAAATAAATTTCAGTTGGCGTGTTCAATAATTCTTCCGTGTCATTCCATTTTATTACACAGAACTTTATTTCTGATAGTTTTGGTGTCTTTGTATGTATGGATTGTATGGGTTGTTACCGACCTGTGGGGAAAAATGTCATGTCATTGGCACCTTTACCAATATATTTACCTAGAAAAATGGTGACGTGTTCAATACTTATTTTACCCGCTGCAAATACCTGGAAGTGTTGCACTCGGGGTGCTTTCCCACCATAGATCAGATTTATTAGTCTCTGTATTATGAATGTGTTTTAATCTCTCGTTAATATTCATTAGTTGCAGCGGCTCCCCGACAGAAACACAAACTCCCCCGAGGAGGAAAATTTGTTTACACGATTATTGGTGCCATTCTATTAATTTGCTTCCTAATAATCGTCTGTGCCGGCGGGCGCTGGCACGCAGCTCAGGCTAAAGTCATCCCAGAATAACAAGGCCCTCGATTTTCCCTAAAACACGGAACAGGGATTCCCGGCTTTCAAACAATACGAAAGTATTGAACTTCGAACCTGGCTGCAAGATAAACTTACACTTTGTTAAAGGCCTGGTCCACCTTTGTGTGTACACTTATGTTTTAAATCTGACCTTCAGTCTTGCACGGTTGTGCCGACTCCCCTCCTGGACTGAAATGGCTTCCTCCGATTTCCCCGCACACTGTGAGCTTCTCACAACGTGTATCAGAAGCTGCAGCAAGTCAGATAGAGCCCCGCCTCATAGACCGTTCCTCCCCTGGCCCACCCCTTACATTTATTGCATTTCAGTTCTTTTAACCACTTCCCGTCCGGCCTATAGCAGAATGACGGCCAGGCGGTAATTCCGTTATCCTGATTGGATGTCATATGACGTCTTTCAGGATGACGAGCCGGCTCGCGCCCACGGGGAGTGCGCAGTGCGGCGATCGGTGGTGCTGTTTGTCAATCTGACACACCGTAACTTTGATCTAGGTAAGGAGCCTCTGATGGAGGCTCCTTACCACGTGATCAGCTGTGACCAATCACCGCGTGAACCAGGTAGTGCCGGTAAGCGTCTTTCTTCGGTTTGCACTGACAGGGAGAGCCGATCGGCGGGTGTCTCTCCCTGTCAGAGGGAGGGAGGGGTCTGCGCTGATAATCAGCACAGTCCCCATCAGATGTGCCACAATGCCAATCAGTGCCCATCAGCTGCCAGTAAGTATCCCATTAAGAACACCTGTTAGTGCCCAAAGTTCCAATAACAGTGCCAATCAGTACCCCATCAGTAATGCCTGTTAGTAACGCCTGACAGTACCCTTCAGATACCCATCAGTAACACCTGTCAGTACCTCATCAGTGCTGCGTAACAGTGCCGCCCATAAATGGCACCTATCAGTGCTGCCCATCAGTGCCCCACCCATCAGTGCCACCTATCATTGCTCCCCATCAGTGCCTCCTTTCAGTGGCACCTGTTAGTGCCTCCTTTCAGTGGCACCTGTTAGTGCCCATCAGTGGCACCTATTAGTGTCCATCAGTGCCGCATATCAGTGCCCAGTGGCACATATCAGTGCCCATCAGTGCCGCATATCAGTGCCGCCTATCAGTGCTGCATATCAGTGCCACCTACCGGGGCCCATCATTGCATATCAGTGCCCATCAATTCTACATATTAGTGCCACCCCATCAGTGCCACCTAATCCATGCCCATTAGTGCAGCCTCATCAGTGCTAGTCAGTGAAGGAGAAAACTAAATTTTAGAAAACAAAAAAAACAACTTTTTAAAAAAAAAAAAATCGTTTTTTTTAGTTTGTTTAGCAAAAGATAAAAACCAAAGAGGTAATCAAATACCACCAAAAGAAATCTCTATTTGTAGGAAGAAAACAATAAAAATTTTGTTTGGGTACGGTGTAGCACGACCACGCAATTGTCATTCAAAGTGCTGAAAGCTGAAAAATGGCCCCTCCCACTAGCTATGATCTGCCCACCCCACGTGGCATAGAGAAGCACAGAGACCTAGTAATGCACTGCATAAAAAAAAAAAAGATTTGGAGGTAATAAAAACAGAAAAGGCTTTATTTCAAAATGTGATTAGCAGTTTGATGAGGGGGAGAGAGAAGCTAAAACATCACCAGATTCAACTTACGCTAAACTGAATATTCCTGCCAGTTTCCTGCCCACCTGATCTAGTGGGAACGCTGGGTGACCTGTGCGCGGGCTTGCCTGCCGGATGAAGAGAACCTCTGAAGGACAGAATACACGACAATGAGGGGGTGGGCGGAAGTCGTGTGGGCGCATACTGTACCCTTCCCCATCTATGTGAAGACACCCACACTATTACTCAGTGCTGAGGATTGTTCTCCGTCCCCGTACAGCGCCAACAACAACAAACGCTCGATCGCCCTGCATTTCACAGCACACACAAGTCCTATTCAGGGATTAATCATATGTATATATAACAACATCACAAAGTGCCCGCCGTTATTTTTGCCAAAGCTACAGCTATCTTGTGACCAGCGCTGTTGATTTATTGCTTGTGTGAGAGAGATAACACCATGGTCAGCAATGTGTTTCTACTACTTAAAGCGGAGCTCCACCCAAAAAGGGGAAGCTAGGCTTGGTCACACACTCCACTGCCACACTTTTGCGGGGAGGGGATCCGATTTTTACAGGTTTACCCGCTCCTGGTAAGATCTAAGCAATATCTGGCCCCTCCTCCTCCCCCCGCTGCCTTCCGGGACACACAGAGGTCCCAGAAGATGGCAGGGCCATCCAAAAAGCGTAGAGTGACGCATGCGCAGTAGGAAACAGGCTTCACTTCCCGTTTTTTCTTGCTACAGGTGCGAATTGGCTTGGGGGTGCCGACATCGCGGGATCCCTGGACAGGTAAGTGTCCGATTATTAAAAGTCAGCAGCTGCAGTATTTGTAGATGCTAACTTTTAATTTTTTTTTTTTTTACAGACTGGAACTTGGCTTTAAAGAAAACCTGTGCTTTGTCCATCCAGGAAAGATTTGCTTTAGGCTCGGTTCACACAGTGGGCGGCACGATTTGCAGCGCCGCGACCTGCACACGATCAGCGGCAACTTGCAAAACGACTTCTGTATAGAAGTCAATGCAAGTCGCCTGAAGTCGCCGCAAAAGTAGTACAGGAACCTTTTTTCTAAGTCGGAGCGACTCGAGTCGCTCCTATTAGAACGGTTCCATAGTACAGAACGGAGCGCGACTTGTCAGGTGGCGAAGTCGCCTGGACAAGTCGCCCCTGTGTGAACTGAGCCTTAGGGTGCGTTCATGCTTGTGAATGCACCTGCGCTCTGATTACGTGCAAGAACCGCAGCAGGGGTTACTGCGATTGGCTGTAAGAGGCAGTCCCATTAAAAGCAATGGGAGCAAAAGCAATGGGAGGCGCCCAGCTATGGCAGCTAAAAGCAGTCACTCCCATGTAATCTGTCATGCAACGATCACATGCGAGTGATGAGCCCTGTGCGCAAAAAATCGCACACTTTCCTCACACACATAAATGCGCTGCTGTTCAGTGGGCTGCCTGAGTGCTAGAAAAATACACCACTTAAACAGCGGTAAAGCGCCCTCTAAAACGACACTTTACCGCTGTTTGAGCGGTGGTTTTTGGCCGCTATCGGGGCACTTTTAACCCCCCCCCCCGCAAACGGCTGAAGAAAGGGTTAAAAGCGTTCGTGTTGTAGAGCTGCATGATTCTGGTCAAAATTGTAAAACAATTTTTTTTGCTTAGGATAAAAAGATCACGATTCTCGCGGCCTAAAATATTTCTCATTATACAAAAAAAAATTGGGCTAGCTTGACTGGTTAGTTTTTTTTTTTTATTCATTAAAATGTAATTTTTTCCCAAAAAGTTGCATTTGTATGACCGCTGCGCAAATACAGTGTGACTTAAAATATTGCAACAACCAGCATTTTATTCTTTAGGGTCTCTATTTAAAAAAAAAAAAAAAAACAATTTTAACTTGAGACCAACAAATGTCAGAAAAAGGCTTAGTTTTTAAGGCGGAAGTCCTGCAAATTTTTTTATTTTTTTTTAAAAGTCAGCAGCTACAAATACTTACCTGTCCAGGAGCCCGCGATGTAGGTACCCAAGGCCGAACCGTCCCTGGGTCAGGGAATCGGGAACTGAAGTCTTGCGGCTTCACTTTCTGGTTCCCTACTGCGCGCATGCGTGAGGCGCGCTGCGCAATCAGAATGGTCCCTGCTGTCTCTAGGCCCTGTGTGTGTCCCAGCAGACAATGCAGTGGGACAGGAAGAGGCATAGACTCTCACGGGAATCTATGCCCAGACGTGGGTACAAATACCTGTCTTAGCCCTTGTACACACGGTCGGAATGTGTCCTATCGGACCGTTTTGTCGGATATTCCGACCGTGTGTGGTCTGCATCGGACTGTTTCCGTCGGAATATCCAACAGACCAAGTTTTCCAACTTGCCGGTATAATTTTCCGACAAAATGCTCCAATCGGACATACTCCGATCATGTGTAGCCTACTCCGACGGACAAAGTGCCACGCATGCTCAGATCAAATTCCTACACCAAAGCTATTGGCTACTAGCCTGAACGTAGTCCCATCGTAACAAACTAACGTCATCACGTTATGTACAATCGGATTTTCCGACAACTTAGTCCGACCGTGTGTATGCAACATCACTTCCGGACCTCTTCCAGAATTAATCCGTCGGAATAACTCCGACAGATTAGGTTGTCGGAATCTCCCACCCTGTGTACAAGGGCTTAGACAGGAATCTGCACTCCCCTCCCCCCTGAAAGGTGCCAAATGTGACACCGGAGGGGAAGGGGGGGGGGGGGGGTGGTTCCAAAAAGTGGAGGTTCCATTTTAGTGTGAACCTCCGCTTTAAGTGGTTAAACTTCCCTCATTTTCACACCAAAGTGTATTCCTTTGATCTAGAGGACAAATTGTTACAATGTTTATACTTACATTCCACTGCTAAAGATGTGATTCTTTTTTTTTTTTTCTTCTTTCTTTTTTGAGGGCTGTTGGCTTCAGCAGAGCAGAGAGAGTTCTCTGCATAGAAAGAATCTGGAAAAACTTTTTTCAAGATCACAACGGGGACAAAAAAATCACGATAACGATTCTTAACGATTAATCGTGCAGCTCTACCGTGTTGCGGTGCTTCCAAGGTGCTTTTCAGGCTGCCCATTCATTTCAATGGGCAGGGCGATTGGGGAGCTCCCAAACCGCCGCCAAAGATGCTGATTGCAGGGCTTTTCCTTACGTCCCGCAAGTGCACCGTCCCGGTGTGAAAAGTCACACTGAAATGAATAAGAAGCGGTTTTCAGGTACTATTTCGAGCTCTAAAACGCCTGAAAACCACCTCAGTGTGAAAGGGGTCTTAGTGCCCTTCCCCCCACGTATCTGCAAATGTAGTTCGGCGCGTTTTTTGGAACAGAGTCAGGGACTTCTTTTCTGTGTTTCTCTCAATGAATGCTGTATAGCGGGGGTCTCCAAAAACTCTAAGGGCCAGTTTACTGTCCTTCGGACTTTAGGGGGGCCGGACTGTGCCCAGTGGGAGTAGAACATTTCTTGGTGTCAGTGAGATTAAACATCTTTTTTTTTCTAGGGGGCGAAATATCTTTGCGGGAGTAAATCGTTGGTATTAAGCTTTGTGTTGTGCAAATATCACGTGTCATAAGAAATAGCGACTACCCCCATTGTATTCTCCAGGGTCTCTGCTTTCAGAAAATAGGGGTTTAGAGTAATTTTTAGCAAGAAAAAAAAAAAAAAAAAAAAAAGGAAAAGAAAAGTGAATTGAACAACAAAAATAAATAAATCACACGGCCGTAAAAAATTTTTTGGATGTTATTACACATTTTTATTGCGCATACAGAGTGGGCCCCCCCAAACGCCAACGCCGTGGCCATGAGACAGTCCAGAAGCGTGGTGGCCCTTGTGAAGCAGAGAGGTGAACCTAGCTGCAGTCGCACATCCACCTTGCTGCAAGTAAAACGGGAAATGACGCCGCGGTCGCACCATAAATGGCGCGTAACGCGAGAGAGAAACGTCGTCAGGAAATGGAGGCTAGAGGGCGGGCTTAAATACAGCCCGACCACTCCTACAAATTCAGGCTGACGTGCGGTCACACCTTCCCGCTTACGTTTTTTTTTTGGTTGCAACGTGACAAAACGTGGAAAAATTTCAAGGGGTATGAATACTTTTTTTAAGGCACGGTAACTTGTTTTTATGATCGTTTATTTTTCCCCTTTGTTTAGGCTTAATTTGTGTGGGCACGAACGCGATTCTGGGTTTACAGATCTGTGAAGCAGTTCATGTTTGCACACCTCTGTGAACGTCTCCATTGAAATCAATGCCGCTGTGCTCCTATCTGTTGTGGGGGATTCATTCTGGGAACGCAGTGCGTGGTGCGCCGGCTTTGAGGCGAGCGGCTCTCTCCTTCTCCTACAGATTTGTGTGGGAGGGGAAAAGGCCACTTGTTAGTCACCGCTGTCTGAGTGCCTCCGATCAATGGCACACCTGTGTCTCTCTCGCTGAGTATCGGCACCGCGGTGGACGCCAGACAAAGCACGGGACATTAAAGCTGCAGCGTTGCTCAGAAGGATATTACACATCTGCCATTACGCGCTCACCTTCACGACCAGCCCGCTATTAGTCACTGCGGCACGAACGCAACGCCTACTTGGAATGTCACACGGATAAGATGCAGCGGAGATGGCAGAATTTATCCCGTGCTGCAAGAGCTCAGCCCCGGCAGGTGATGACAGATGAATAGAAAAACACACTATAATAGAAGAAGCTATCAGAAGAGTTTATGGTAGAGCTGCACGATTAATCGTTACAAATCGTTATCGCGAGTTTTTTGCGATCTTGACAAAGTATTTCCTCGATTCTTTCCTATGCAGAGAATTCTCTCTGAAGCCATCAAAAGAAAGGAATAAAAAAACAAAAAAAAAAACGGGCAGTCTGCCAAGAATCCCAACATTCTTTAGCAGTGGAACTGAAGTATAAACATTGTAACAATTTGTCCTTTAAATCAAAGGAATACACCTTTGTGTGCAAGTTCCCGACCGCCTCACGCAGATATACTGCGGTAGAAGGGCACGTGCAGGCAGATTAACGTACCTGTACGTTGCCCTTTAAGAGGCAGCTTGCGGGCACGTGCCCGCCGGGAGCTCCGTGAGCGTGATTGCGGGTCCCGCAGTCCCGATGTCCCCAGGGATACCCGCGGTCGTCTCATGGTGAGGAAGAACGGGGAGATGCTTGTTTACATTAGCATTCATCCTAATGACACTGATCAGCTCTCCCTGTAATCGGGAGCGGTGATCACAGTGACGTGTCACACACAGCCCCCCCCCCCCCCACACTTAGAATCACTCCCTAGGACACACGTAACCGCTACAGTGCCACCTAGTGGTTAACTCACATGGTTGAATATATGTGGGATTCATACATTTCCTTTATGTATATCACATATATATATATATATATATATATATATATAAATAAAAGAGCTGCACGATTCTGGCCAAACTGAGAATAACGATTTTTTTTGCTTAGAATAAAAAGATCACGATTCTCATGGTGTAAAATCTTTCACATTATACAAAAAAAATTGGGCTAACTTTACTGGTTCGTTTTTCTTTTAAATTCATTAAAGTGTAATTTTTTTTCCCAAAAAAATGCATGTGAACGACTGCTGCACAAATACAGTGTGACATAAAATATTGCAACAACCACCATTTTATTCTCTAGGGTCTCTACTAAAATGTATATATATATATATATATATATATATATATGTTTGGGGGTTCCAACTAGCAAAAAAATTTATTTTAACTTGAAACCAACAAATGTCAGAAAAAGGTTTAGTGTTTAACGGGTTAAACTTCCCTCATTTTCACACCAAAGTGTATTCCTTTGATCTAAATGACAAACTGTTACAATATTTATACTTAAGTTCCACTGCTAAAGAATAGAGCTGCACAATTGTCAAGAATCGTTATCGCAATCTTGGCTAAAGTGTTTCACAATTCTTCCTATGCAAAGAATTCTCTCTGCTCTACTGAAGCCACAGCCCTCAAAAGAAAGGAAGAGAAAAACTGGGCAGTCTGCTAAGAATCAAAACATTCTTTATCAGTTGAACTTAAGTATAAACATTGTAACAATTTGTCAATGGAATAGACTTTTGCGTGTAAGTGAAAAAAGTTTAACCACTTAAACACTAAACCTTTTTCTGACACTTGTTGGTTTCAAGTTAAAATCTTTTTTTTTATTTTTTTTGCTAGAAAATTACTTAGAACCACCAAACTATATATATATATTAGAGCTGCATGACTCTGGCTAAAATGAGACTCACAATTTTTTTGCTTAGAAGATAGATCACTATTCTCGCAGCGTAACTTTCTTTCACATTAAAACAAAAAAAAAAAATTGGCCTAACTTTACTGTTACTTTTTTTTTTTATTCATTGAAGCGTATTTTTTTCCCCAAAAAAATTGCGTTTGAAAGACCGCTGGTCAAATACAGTGCGACATAAAATATTGCAGCAATTGCCATTTTATTCCCCAGGGTCTCTACTAAAATATATATAATATTTGGGGGTTCCAAGTAATTTTCTAGAAAAAAAATATTGATTTTAACTTAAGAAGTGTCAGAAAAAGATTTAGACTTAAAGCGGTAGTAAACCCGCACATTTTTTTTTTTTTTTAAACCTGCAAAGCAAAAGGCATAATGAGCTAGTATGCACCGCATACGAGCTCATTATGAAATACTTACCTTAGAACGAGGCCCCGACATCTGGCCCGATCCACGCCGAGGGAGCTGACATGCTCCCTCGGCGTTTCTTCCGGGTATCGCGGCTCCGGCGCATGCGCGCGGGAGATTTCATTCCGGCCGGGTCCGGCCACTGCCGGATTTTCAGGCCGAGAATCCCCTTGTGCGCATGCGCCGCTGCAGTCAGCGGCGCATACCGAGGGGGAATATCTCCTAAACCGTACAGGTTTAGGAGATTTTATTTTACCTACAGGTAAGCCTTATTATAGGCTTTCCTGTAGGTAAAAGTTTAAAAATTGGGTATACAACCACTTTAAAGTGGTTAAACTTCCTGCATTTACAGGTTGTTGAAAACTTGGCAGACTGCTTGGATTTTTTCTTCACACACAGAAGTTCATCCCTTTGATCTAAGAAGGAAGTTACAATGTTTCTTTATTAAAAACTTAGCAGACTGCCAGGATGTTTTCTTTTCACAGCTGAGTGAGCAGATAAGTCTCTCCACTTGTTATTTGAAAGAATCAGCAAACTCTGCAATGGAGATCGTCAGGGGGGTTGAATCGAGATCGCAATTTTTTTAACGATTAATTGTGCAGCTCTAAAAAAAAAAAATATATATATATATATATATATATATATATATATATATATATATATATATATATATATATTGTAGTACACACCCTAGAGAATAAAATGGTGGTTGTTGCAATATTTTGTCACACTGTATTTGCGAGGGGTCTTTCAAATGCAATTTTTTTGGAAAAAATTACTTTAATGAATTAAAAAAGAAAGAATACTAACCAGTAAAGTTAGCCCAGTTTTTTTTTGTATAATGTGAAAGATTTTACGTTGCGAGAATTGTGATTTTTTTTTTTCTAAGCAAAAAAAAAAAAATTTGTGATTCTTCTTTTGGCCAGAATCGTGCAGCTCTACTAAAGAACGTGGTGATTCTTGGCAGACTGCCCTTTTTTTCTCCCTTTCTTTTGATGGCTGTCGGCTTTAGCAGAGAGAATTCTCTGCATAGAAAGAATCGGGAAATACTTGGTCAAGATCGCAACAGGGAAAAAATGTTATATAACAAAAAATAAAAAGATGCAGAGGTGATCAAATCCCACCAAAAGAAAGCTCTATTTGTGTGAAAAAAAAAAATGGATATAAGTTTAATTTGGGCACATCGTTGCATGACTGTGCAATTACGAGTTAAAGTAGCGCAGTGCCGAATAGCAAAGTCATGAAGGAGGTAAAACTTTCCGGAGCTGAAGTGGTTATGGAGGGTCACACATTATCTTTTATTATTACTACCCTATTAGTATGAAAATGTGTTCTAGTTAACAAGCACATTGCTAGGACACTTGTGGAAGGGGAGTCTGACTTTTATGGAATCTAATGAACCCAGCGGCCTCAGTAGTGGTTCCAATCCTCACTGATACATAAATACAATGTGACATTTTTCTGGTAGTCGTCTTAAACTTCAGCCTCAATATATTGACAGGCACACATAACGGCAGCACGTTATCGGGGGGTATCTATCAACACTTCAAGCTCTGGGATCCCATTTGTTTTGATTTTTTTTAGGCCGATTCTAAGAAAACTGAGACTTCAAAGCCTGAGCCGAACATTAGTGTTTCATTATAAGGAAAAGCACGGCAAGTTCACATAAATGTGATAGAATGCAATCCCTGGAAATTTACCACTTCTGTTTAAGAACGAACTGGAACATTCCAATGAAAAAATATCAAAAAAAAAAAAAAAAAAAGGTAAGCAATAAAAAGAAACCATAATAGTTTTTGGTCAACTTTGGTCATTACTACTGAATTTAATAAGCATTTCATCTCTATACACTATATTGTCAAAAGTATTGGGACACCTGCCTTTACACGCACATGAACTTTGATGGCATCCCTGTCATATTCCATAGGGTCCAATATTGAGTTGGCCCACCCTTTGCAGCTATAACAGCTTCAACTCTTCTGGGAAGGCCGTCCACAAGGTTTAGGAGTGTGTCTATGGGAATGTTTGACCATTCTTCCAGAAGCACAATTGTGAGGTCAGGCACTGATGTTGGACGACAAGGCCTGGCTCACAGTCTCCGCTCTAATTCATCACAAAGGTGTTCTAACGGGTTGAGGAGAAGGCCAGCCAAGTTCCTCCAACCCGAACTCGCTCATCCATGTCTTTATGGACCTTGCTATGTGCACTGGTGGGCAGTCATGTTGGGATAGGAAGGGGCCGTTCCCAAACTGTTCCCACAAAGTTGGGAGCATGAAATTGTCCAAAATGTCTTGGTGTGCTGACACCTTAGGAGTTCCCTTCACTAGAACTAAGGGGCCAGGCCCAACCCAATCATGGGCGGCACAGTGGTGTAGTGGTTAGTACTCTCACCTAGCAGTAAAAAGGGTCGCTGGTTCAAATCCCAACCCCGACACTACCTGCCTGGAGTTTGCATGTTCTCCCTGTGCCTGTGTGGGTGTACTCCAGTTTCCTCCCACACTCCAAAGACTTGCAGGTAGGTTAATTGTCTTTTGTCCAAAATTGGCCCTAGTATATGAATGGGGACCTTGGATTGTGGGCTCCTTGAGGGTAGTGACCAATGTGAGTGTACAATGTACAAGGATAGGGACAATTTTGGACACTCACTCAGGTTGAACTGGATGGACTAGCGTCTTTATTCAACCTTACTAACTATGTAACCCCTGAAAAACAACCCCACACCATAATCCCCCCTCCACCAAATAATTTGGACCAGTGCATAAAACAAGGTCCATAAAGACATGGATGAGCGAGTTTGGGGTGAAGGAACTGAGTCCTAACCTCAACCCGCGAGCCAGGCCTTTTTGTGCAACATCAGTGCCTGACCTCACAAATGCTCTTCTGGAAGAATGGTCAAACATTCCCATAGACACCCTCCTAAACCTTGTGGACGGCCTTCCCAGAAGAGTTGAAGCGGTTATAGCTGCAAAGGGTGGGCCAACTCAATATTGAACAAAGAAATACAATGGATAGTGGCGCAGGTTATAGTATACAGCTTGAGAAAGGAGCGCGCACTACAGACATTCACCTAGTGCGCATGCTCTGAAACGCGTTGCGATTTTGTCTGTGACGCCATCACGAGTCATGCTGTGTTCCAGTGCTTCCCTGTAATCCACCAGATGCTCTCCAAGCCTCGCTTTGGACTCTGTACACATGCTGGCAGATTCCTGCTGGTCAGGACGCTGGCCATGAGAAGGATTCCCAGGACGTGACCCCCTATGCTGTGATGGAGATTGGTGTAACCGGACTAACCTGTGCCTGAGTAATGAAACCTAAATGTGAGTGTTTTTAATGCACTTTGTCTAGTAAAACTATACACACTTATCAAAGAGGCGTCTGCTTCCTGTTTGTTTTCTCAAGTTTTCTTCACCTCAATATTGAACCCTACGGACTAGGACTGAGATGCCATTAAAGTTCATGTGCGTGTAAAGGCAGGCGTCCTAATACTTTTGACAATAAAGCGTAGCTCTTTGTAGCGTATTTCGTAGTAATGTTACCAGAGGACAGCCTCTGTTGCAGGGCTGGAGATATATGACCACAGCCATGGCTCACTGGATGGGATCCTTAGAATGCTCTGTTTGCACTAATGTCACCTATACTATCCCTACTAGCCAGGAACCTTTTTCTGCGCTAAGTGCTATCTTCTCCTTAACCTCTCCAGATGCTCAAAGCGGACCAGATTGATGCGAGATCCCCCATTTGAAGGCTTCCTCATCAAGATGGCCGACTGACTTCTTGCAGGAATTCAGCATCAATTTCCTCATTGCTCAAGGAACACCTACAGGGTCGTCTTTAAACCAGGGCAATAGGGGAAGCTGCCCCAGGCCCACTTATTGTTATGGGGCCAAAAGCAGCTGCCCGTTGAGCCTGCACTGCCCGCAAATAGTTAAAGCGGGAGTCCGCCGTTTTTTTTTTTTTAAAAGCCAGCAGCTACAAATACTGCAGCTGCTGACTTAAAATAATGACACTTTCCCCGCCCAGCGCGCCCGCGATGTCAGCAACCGAAGCCGATCTCTCGATCGTCTCTCGGGTGCTGCCGCCGCCATCTTGGGTATGGGAATCAGGAAGTGGAGCCTTGTGGCTTAATTTCCCGGTTCTATACTGCGCATGCGCAATAAGGATGGTCCCCGCTGTCTCTGGGATCCGTGTGTTTCCCAGCAGGCAGTGGGGGACCTTCGGAAAGGGGCATAGCTTCTGCAGAATCTACGCCGGAAGTGGGTGCAGATACCTGTACTGTACAGGTACCTGCACCCCCCTCCCCCCTGAAAGGTGCCAATTGTGGCACCGGAGGGGGGGGGGTTCCAATGAGCAGAAGTTCCATTTAAGGGTGGACCTCCACTTTAAGTAAATTCGGGAGGGACCAAAAAAATGTTTGCCCAGGGTCCTATCAATATTAAAGATGGCCCTGAACACCTATCAACATCTGGAGGAACACTAGGGCTCTAGGAAACCCTGGTCAAGAGACCCTGATCTAAGGGGACAATTTCCCTCATCAGACCCCTCTACCGTTGCAGCATTGGCACGTCGTCATCTACAGGTGGGAAAAACGTCTGCACCTGCCTACAAGCTTCTATTTTCAAGTTCTTCTCCAACACACATTTCACAAGCAGGCGCCATTGCAACCTTACGACGGGGACATTTTACACGTACGGGCTGAGAAAAGAAGAACGAAGAAACAGCGGGATGGTTAGAGATGGATGAAGCACCAGTGTCACGGTGGCTCCCAGGTGGTAATTAGAGTCCTGCATTTGATCTTGATATTGTACTTGAACAGACAACTCGCCTTCATCCGTGTCTTTGCTTCAGGAGGACAAAAGGTCATAGAAGTAGACAGGATCCAAGCTCACCATTCCGCTAATAATGAAGGGTAATTGTCCTGTTGTCAGCCAGACTGCCAAGAGTCATCATGCCGTCTAATATGACGGATCTGTGAGAGGTGAGGCATGGTCAAGTGTTCTCTTCAACGCAATCATTTTTTTTTTCCCCCATCGCTAATAAAAAAAAAGAAAGAAAGAAAAATCTAACACTGGAGGTCAAGTATCGTCGTTACTGGACATTGAGAAGTACATCAAAAGAAGAGAACAAGAGGAAGTTTGCGTATTTTTTGTTCTCCTTTTAAGTTATTTGAACATTTATCTGAAAGTCATTGTGACATTTTTCTTGAATAACGTTCCAGATTTTGTTTATCACTTAAAATTCTCCCTGTAAAAGTCATATGTGTATTATGATGGAATGGGATTAGTATTCATGTTTAACCAGTTAACCCTCCAAAGCCATTTTTGTATTTTTTTAACGAGGAGCCTATTCATCCAGCAAGAACTTTATTTTTTTTAATGCTGCCCATACACAAGAAATATTGTCCGTTTGCAGACTGAACGATTATTCGTCAGTTGAAAGCGAATTGGCCACTGACAGAATAAACTTGTTTACATGACTGTTTTCATGGTCAGAGTGATCGTTCGATAACAATAAAAACATACAATTCTGTGAAAAAGTATTTGCCCCCTTTCTGATTTTTCATTTTATTTTATTTTTTGCATATTTGGCACACCTAACCGACTCAGACCATCGGACAAATTTTTATTAATTACACAAAGATAACCCAAGTAAATAAAAAATTCAGTTTTTAAATGATGGTTTAATTTATTAACACAAAAAACGCTGTCCAAATCTGCCTGGCTTTATGTGAAAAAGTAATTGCCCCCCTAAACCTAATAACTGGCTGTGCCACCCTTGGCGGCAACAACTGTAATCAATGCGTTTGCGATAACTGGCGATGAGTCTTTCACATCGCTGTGGAGCAATTTTGGCTTGCTCTTCTAAGTGCCGGTTCACACAGGGGCGACTCAGATCCGACTTCAAGTCGCCCCAAGTCACCTCAGGTCGCACAACATGTAGAAATCAATGCAAGTGAATGAGAGCTGTCTGAGAGTCCATTCACACAGGGGCAACTTTAGATCCAACTTGAAGTCGTCCCAAGTTGCCTCAAGTCGCGCAACATGATAAAATCAATGTAAGTGAATGAGAGCCGT
Source organism: Lithobates pipiens (assembly GCF_037356315.1). Lineage (NCBI taxonomy): Eukaryota > Metazoa > Chordata > Amphibia > Anura > Ranidae > Lithobates > Lithobates pipiens. The sequence goes on from NW_027507785.1 coordinate 50,086,415, forward strand.
CTAAATGTACACTACTGAAGTTGCTCCGACTTCAGAAAAGGTTCCTGTACTACTTCAATCTGACTTCAAGGCAACTTGTACCCATTGATTTCAATGGAAGTTGCCTCCAAGTCGGATCCCCCGTCTTAACTGAAGCAACTTTCCAGGAAGTAAGAATAGTTTTCTAGGCAAAGCCCTCCCTCCCACAGAGCTGATTATTATGTGATTGGCCACTGGCAAAGTCCCCTGTCCTGGAGGCAACTTCAAGTTGCCTTGTAAGTTGCTTCAAGTCGTGCTGTGATTCATACTCAAGTCGTGTCCAAGTTGCCTCCCAGTGTCTCGTTGGAAGTCGTGTTGTCCCTGTGTGAATGGACTCTTAATGCACACTACTGAAGTCGCTCCGACTTCAGAAAAGGTTCCTGTACTACTTCAATTTGACTTGTAGGGGACTGGTACCCATTGATTTCAATGGAGGTCGCCTCCAAGTCGGATCTCCGTCTATACAGAGGCGACTCTCAGAGAATTATCAGCCCTCAAAAGGAGTTCCCCCCTGAGAGCTCATTCTCTGATTGGCCACGGCAAGTCGCCTGGCCTGGGCCGACTTAAAGTAGTGTTGTAAGTCGCGTCCAAGTCACATCACGTCACGTCCAAGTTGCCTCCAAAAGTCGTGTTGCCCCTGTGTGAACCGAGCCTAAGCAGATATGTTTTAATTCATCCACACTGGAGGGTTTTCCAGCATGAACGGACTATGTAAGGTCATACAGCATTTCAATTGGATTTAAAGTGGGGTACTCCCTAAAAAAAAAAAAAGGTGCTGGCTTTTAATAATCGGACACTTACCTGCCCCAGGGTCCAGCGATGCGGGGGAACGAAGCCCCCCCTCCGCTCGCGGCGCCGTCATGCATACTGTGGGCACCCGGCTGTGGCTTCACAGCCAGGCATCCACTGCGCATGCGCGAAGCGGCGCAGGGCGCCGTGATACGCCGTACAGTCGCCTGGGACACATGACAGGTCCCAGGTGAATGTGCGGCGCGAGGGGAAGTGATGTCACCAGCCCGGGCAATGAAGAAGGCAGATTACGAGGGACCCCCTAGCAACCGGTATTTAGAGGTGAGTAAAAAATTTTTTTTTTGCCAATTTTTTTTTTTTGATTTTTTTTACGAATTTTAAGTAGTTTTAATTTTTTGGTGGCAACACCACTTTAAGTCCAGGTTTTGACTAGGCCACTCTAAAACCTAAATTTTGTTTTGTTTGAACCATTTGGAGGTGGACTTGCTGTTGTGTTTTCGGATCATTGTCCTGCTGCATAAGCCAAGTGTACTTGAGCTTAGGAACTGATGGCCGGACATTCTCCTGTAGGATTTTCTGGTAGAGCTCAGAATTCATGGTTCCATCAATTATGGCAAGTCATCAAGGTCCCGAAACCAAACCAAAGCAGCCCCAGACCATCGCGCTACCACCATCATGTCTGACTGTTGGTATGATGATCTTGTTATGAAATGTTGTATTCGTTTTATGCCAGAGTTAACGGGACTCACACCTTCCAAAAAGTTATATTTTTATCTCATCAGTCACAGAATATTTGCCTAAAAGTCTTGGAGATAATCAAGATGTTTTTTGGTAAATGTGAGATGAGCCTTTGTGTTCGTTTTGGTCAGCAGTGACTTTGGCCTTGGAACTCTCCTATGGAGGCTATTTTTGCCCGGTCTCTTTCTTATTGTTCTTTTGATGATGTTCTGGGTTCTTTTATGACTTCCTGGATGAGTCGTCGTCATGATCTTGGAGTCATTTTTTGTAGGCCGGCCACTCCTGGCAAAGGTTCACCACTGTACCACGTTATATCCATTTGTGGATAATGGCTCTCCCTGTGGTACACTGGAGTTCCAAAGCCTTATGCCCTGTACACACGGTCGGACATTCCGACCACAAAATCCCTGTTGTATTTTTTCCCCGACGGATTTCGGCCAAAACTTGTGTTGCATACACACGGTCAGACAAAGTTGTCAGAAAATCCAATCATTCTGAGCACGGTGACATTCGCTGCATATGACGGGACTACGTAGAGGCCAGTAGCCAATAGCTTTCGTCTGGTCATTTATTCTGAGCATGCGTGGCACTTTGTCCGTCGGAATTCTCTACAAACGATCGGAAAAAGTCCAATCAGATTTTGTTGTCGGAAAATTTTAGATCCAGCTCTCAAACTTTTTCCGTCTGAATAGAGCCCCACACATGATCGGATTTTCCGACAATATAATCCGATCGGACCGCTTCCTTCGGAATTTCCGACCGTGTGTACAGGGCATTAGAATAGACTTTGAAACCCTTACTAAAACGATACATGTAAATTAATTTGTTTCTAATCTGTTTTTGATTTTTTTTTAGATTGTGGCATGATGTGTGGCTTTTTGTGATCTGTTAGCGTGCTTCTATTTATGTGATTTCTTAATTCAACAGATCTGGCAGTAATCAGCCCTGGGTGCGGCAAGTGAAAATGAACGCAGCTTTACAAAAATGTTTTAAATGGTTAATCACAGTTCATTTAGGCCCCTTTCACACTGGGGCGGTATTCAGGCGTTACAGCGCTAAAAATAGCGCCTGTGTAGCGCCTGAAAAAAAACGGCCCCTGTCACTCCAGTGTGAAAGCCGGAGGGCTTTCACACTGTGGCGGTGCGCTGGCAGGACAGTGAAAAAAGTCCTGCTAGCCGCATCTTTGGAGCGGTGTATTCACCGCTCCTACCCATTGAAATCAATGGGAAAGCGCGGCAATACCGGGTGGTTTTAACCCTTTTTCGGCCGCTAGCGGGGGTTAAAACCACCCCGCTAGCGCCCGCAGACCGCCGCTAAAACGACGGTAAAGCGCAGCTAAAAATAGCGGCGCTTTACCGCCCCAGTGTGAAAGGGGCCTTATGATTCAACATGGGAGGGGGCAATTACTTTTTCACATAGGGCCAGGCAGGTTTGAACAGTTTTTTCCCCCTAAATAACAATTTAAAAACTGCCTCTTGGATTTACTTGGGTTATCTCTGTGTAATATTAAAATGTGTTTGATAATCTGAATTATTTAAGTAAGAAAATCAAAAAAGGGGGCAAATACTTTTTCACAACACTGTATATAAATTATACAAAGACAGAATACTATTTTCCTTTCGATTATAACATACACGTATACGCTTTTGTGGACATGATAAAACTTTTCGCTTTGGATCCATCGACATTCGCCAGGCACACGGTCAATATCGTTGGTAAAGTTGCGTTCATTAATGGCGCGATTGACGATCTTTTAGAAACCGACCCGTTTCGGCTGAAATTCTGTGCGTGTATGGCCAGCATTAGGAAAGTCAGACTTATTCAACTTTCTATATATATTTAAAGGCAAACAAAACCTTTTTTTTTTTTTTCATAGTTTTGCAAATGATATTTAAAAACAAACAATATAAAGGTTTACATTTTATTCAACAATTTATCATGGTTATCGTAACTCCATAGTTATGTTTCTGCTACAAAGTGTGTCAAAGTGAATTTACCACTTGTCTCCTCCTGCGCTTTTACCCCCTTCCTGACCAGGGCAATTTTCAACTTTCGGCGCTGTCACACTTTCACAGCCGGGTACCCCACTGCACATGCACGAGCCACGCGTGACTGGCCGTGCAATCATCCGGGAGCTGTCACGTGTCCCAGATGATTGCCTAGAGGGAGGGGGGAGAGGCGATCTCCCTTCCTGCGCCGAGGGAAGTGACGTCAGGAGCCCATGCGCCAAAGGAGGCAGACTAGGAGGGACCCCCTTGCAACAGGCATTTAGAGGTGAGCAAAAAATGTTTTTTTTTCTCCAAATGTTTTTATTTTAAGCAAAGCAATTTTTTTTTTATTTTTTTGGGGGTGGAACTCCACTTTAAGCCCCTGGGCCTAGTTAGATTTATTTTTATTTTTTTAACACGTAACTGACAGTGTAGCTTTAAAGTAGTCATATGAAGTGCTGCAACGCAAACAGATATTGAGCTTCATTAGCTAAATAAAGGCAATGATATATTACTTCCGCTTTGTTCCTATGAGGAATTGCATAAATACTTTTAGCCTTAAAAAAAAAAAAAACAAAAAAAATAAAAAAATCAAGTTACTTCACAAATTCTACGGTTACCAAAATGCAAGGCACTGAGGCAATGTTCCTATTAATACAGTTGACATCTCTGCATCTCCATAAAATTAAGTTGCTGTCAAGTCAGCAGCCTGGCGGTTTCCTCTCTCTTTTTCCATGCTGGATACCCATAAAAATATTTACTGTTCCGATTCTGCAGACTGACCTCCAGTGTCCGCTCACAGCCTGCTCTCCCCCCATTAGTGACACCAGCCATGTTTGTATCTCAGCGGGATCCTTCCTCGGGGTCATACCCTTGGCGGCACGTCTTCACTAACCCCTCCAGATGCCTAAAGATAAATACAGGTGCGCGGCGCGGGGAAGAGACGACAAATAAACGAGGAATACGGTGAAGTTCCATCTCAGCTCCTGGCAGTAGACAACGTATAGACAACGTCCAGCTCTGTCTCAGCTCCCGTGGATGGACGCGGTCCGTTTCATCGTAGTTGGAAACTGCTGCAAAAGTAAAAAAGTGCAATACTGCAATAGATGCAAATTTCCTGATGTTTACTGCCTTTAACCACTTCGCCTCTAGAGACATTGTTTCATATGTATAAATCTGCATTTTTGGCCTTAAAATTCTCAAGTACTTCCCGGCCAGGCCATTTTTTTTGCGATACGGCTTTGTTACTTTAACCACTTGCTTACCGGGCACTTAAAGTGGAGGTCCACCCTAAAGTGGACCTTCCTCTCATCGGAAACCCTCCCCCCCTCCGGCGCCACAATTGGCACCTTTCAGGGGGGAGGGGGGTGCAGATACCTGTACAGTACAGGTATCTGCACCCACTTCCGTGATAGCTCTCTGCGGAAAGGGGCGTCGATTATGCCCCTTTCCGCAAGTGCCCGCCCCTTCCCGCAAGTGCCCCGCTGCCTGCTGGGAAACACACAGATCCCAGAGGCAGCGGGGACTGTCCTTATTGTGCAGCGCGACTCGCGCATGCGCAGTAGGGAACCGGGAAATTAAGCCGCAAGGCTCCACTTCCTGATTCCCATACCCAAGATAGCGGCGGCAGCACCCGAGAGACTATCTAGAGATCGGCTTCGGGTGCCGACATCGCGGGCGCGCTGGACAGGTAAGTGTCACTATTTTAAAAGTCAGCAGCTGCAGTATTTGTAGCTGCTGGCTTTAAAAAAAAAAAAAAAAACGCGGAGTCCCGGCGGACTCCCGCTTTAAAACCCCCCTCCTGCCCAGACCAATTTTTAGCTTTCATCGCTGTCGCACTTTGAATAACAATTGCGCAAGAATGCTACGCTGTACCCAAATGAAATTTTTTGAATTTTTTTCCCACAAATAGAGCTTTGTTTTGGTGGTATTTAATCACAGCTGGGATTTTTATTTTTTGCTAAACAAACAAAAAAATTGAAAATTTTGAAAAAAAAAAAAAATTCAGGTTTCATAGTTTGTTATAAGATTTTGCAAACTGGTAATTTTTCTCCTTCATTGATATGTGCTGATGAGGCGGCACTGGTGGGCACTGATCAGTGGTGCACATCAATGCCATCTTTGTTGAGGCACTGAGGTGGCACTGATGGATGGCGCTGGTTGCCTACTGCTATGTGGCACTGGCAGGAGGCACAGGTGGGCACTAAGGATGTGCAGCAGCTATCTGCAGCAGCTCGCCGTGATGTCCCGATCACGGCCGCCGGTGATCGGCTTTTTTTTTTCTCCTCACGCTGTCAGCGCGAGGAGAAAAAATAGCAGATTACCAACTCTGTTTACATCACGTAATCAGGTGTCATTGGCTGGCAGCTGATCATGTGGAAAGGGGGCGGGATCGACCCCTTATTCCGATCTGTGATCCAGACAGTATCGATGGGGCACTACTAATCCCACTGACACCAATGATGGGGCACTACTAACCACACTGACACCAAGGATGGGGCACTACTAATCACACTGACACCAACGATGGGGCACTACTAATCACACCGACACCTACGATGGGGCACTACTAATCACACCGACACCAACGATGGGGCACTACTAATCACACTGACGCCTACGATGGGGCACTACTAATCACACTGACGCCTACGATGGGGCACTACTAATCACACTGACACCAATGATGGGGCACTACTAATCCCACTGACACCTACGATGGGGCACTACTAATCCCACTGACACCTACGATGGGGCACTACTAATCCCACTGACACCTACGATGGGGCACTACTAATCCCACTGACACCTACGATGGGGCACTACTAATCCCACTGACACCTACGATGGGGCACTACTAATCCCACTGACACCTACGATGGGGCACTACTAATCCTACTGACACCTACGATGGGGCACTACTAATCCCACTGACACCTACGATGGGGCACTACTAATCCCACTGACACTAATGATGGGGCACTACTCATCCCACTGACACCAACAATGGGGCACTATTAATTCCACTGACACCAACGAAGAGGCACTATTAATCCCACTGACACCAACGAAGAGGCACTACTAATCCCACTGACACCTACGATGGGGCACCACTAATCACACTGACACCAACAATGGGGACCTACTAATCCCACTGACACCAACGATGGGGCACTCTTCAGCCCACTGAATCCAACAATAGGCACTATTTCACCCCCTAACACCAAAGATGCATTGTTTACTCCCACTAGTGACAGGATAATTTTTTTTTACTCCCAATGATCACAGTTCGGCCCTCCTAAAGTCTGGAGGATATTAAACTGGCCCTTTGTTTAGAAAGTATAGAGACCCCTGTATTAGTGCAACACAATGGATTTCTATTGCATATGAAGACACTGAGGGTCCCCCCCACATACCAGTGTCAGAGGGCAGAGAAGACAGCCAGACTCGTGTCCCTTTAACAGCAGCAGAGCAGAATTAGAACCCAAAGGAAACGTTGGCACGCGGCACAGAGTGCCCGGTAACAGACAAAAGAGCAAACACAATGTTTAACTAGAGAATTAAACTGGAAGTCATGAAGCGCGTCCAATAACGGACGGAGGCACGGATCGTCTCAGGTCTCCTAGCAGCAGACGGCCACAGTCATCGGTTCAAACACTGGAATTAGAATGAGCAATGATTCTCCTTCGGTGACGAGAGGCAGAACAAAGAATCGGAACCCGCAAGTTGTATCGGCTCTGATTACAGCGGATTTCTTCACCGACGGCGACAAATGGCGCTTCAGAGTTTTACCAAAAAAGGGAAGACGGGAAGCGAGACGGAGCGATCGCAATCAGCATTTCATTCACAATGACAAAAACTGAGTCTTCTAGTTAACCAAACAGCCGCAAACATACCAGAACGCGTGGCGCTAATGACACCGCTGGAGAAAACGCACGTGAAAGTTTCAAAAGGAAAAGATATCAAAAGATGAAAGGAATCTGAACAATTCAGTGTGAGAATAGGGTGGAAAATGTCGGAGCAGAGGTTTCACTCCGTGAACAGGTTATGGCTTAGGTAAATGAAAGTGGTTGTAAACCTCAGACATGAAATATGAACAAAGCATATCCCTCTACACCAGGGGGTCCCAAACTGGCGGCCCCTCCAGCTGTTGTGAAACTACAAGTCCCATCATGCCTCTGCCTGTGAGAGTCATGCTTGTAACTTTACGCCTTGCAATGCCTCATGGGACTTGTAGTTTCGCAACAGCTGGAGGGGCCGCCAGTTTGAGACCCCATCTCTACAGTGTGCGCTTATCCCAATCCAGAGCTCTAAGTGTCATTTCTGTCTCCTGCTTCCTTCCTCTGCTATCAGCATGAGTTGCTTCAGACAAGTTTTCCTGACACCAAGAGAAGGAGGTGACAAGGGAAGAGTGTTACGGTACACAGTCTGTGATTGACAGCCTTAGCTCTTTTCCTGTGTGCAGGAGGGGAGGTGTGAACTACCTCCAATCAGCTCTCAGAGTTCTCCTCCCCGAGCTCTGCAGTTTGTAATTTCAGCTTTCTGCTCTTCATTTTCTGAAATCTCAGACAAGTTTTATAAATTTTGCACTTTGAACTGTGGGGAAGGACCTCCAGCTGGTTGACAGCCACAGCTTTATTACTGTGTGAAAGGAGGAAGGGGGGGGGGTGGATGTCCACTACCTCTAATCAGCTCTCAGAGTTCCCCTCCCTACAAGGGTACTAATAAGCTGGAGATCTACTGAACAAGAGTACTAATAAGCTGGAGATCTGCTGAACAGGGGTACTAATAAGCTGGAGATCTGCTGAACAAGGGTACTAATAAGCTGGAGATCTGCTGAACAAGGGTACTAATAAGCTGGAGATCTGCTGAACAAGGGTACTAATAAGCTGGAGATCTGCTGAACAAGGGTACTAATAAGCTGGAGATCTGCTGAACAATGGTACTAAGCTGGGGATCTGCTGAACAAGGCTACTAATAAGCTGGGGATCTGCTTAACAGGGTTACTAATAAGCTGAGGATCTGCTGAACAAAGGTACTAATAAACTGGAGATCTGCTGAACAATGCTACTAATAAGCTGGGGATCTGCTGAACAATGCTACTAATAAGCTGGGGATCTGCTGAACAAGGCTACTAATAAGCTGGGGATCTGCTGAACAAGGGTACTAATAAGCTGGTGATCTGCTGAACAAGGGTACTAATAAGCTGGGGATCTGCTGAACAAGGCTACTAATAAGCTGGGGATCTGCTGAATAAGGCTACTAATAAGCTGGGGATCTGCTGAACAAGGCTACTAATAAGCTGGGGATCTGCTTAACAGGGTTACTAATAAGCTGAGGATCTGCTGAACAAAGGTACTAATAAACTGGAGATCTGCTGAACAATGCTACTAATAAGCTGGGGATCTGCTGAACAATGCTACTAATAAGCTGGGGATCTGCTGAACAAGGCTACTAATAAGCTGGGGATCTGCTGAACAAGGGTACTAATAAGCTGGTGATCTGCTGAACAATGCTACTAATAAACTGGAGATCTGCTGAACAATGCTACTAATAAGCTGGGGATCTGCTGAACAAGGCTACTAATAAGCTGGGGATCTGCTGAACAAAGGTACTAATAAACTGGTGATCTGCTGAACAAGGGTACTAATAAGCTGGTGATCTGCTGAACAAGGGTACTAATAAGCTGGGGATCTGCTGAACAAGGCTACTAATAAGCTGGGGATCTGCTGAATAAGGCTACTAATAAGCTGGGGATCTGCTGAATAAGGCTACTAATAAGCTGGGGATCTGCTGAATAAGGGTACTAATAAGCTGGTGATCTGCTGAACAAGGGTACTAATAAGCTGGGGATCTGCTCAATAAGGCTACTAATAAGCTGGGGATCTGCTGAACAAGGGTACTAATAAGCTGGGGATCTGCTGAACAAGGGTACTAATAAGCTGGTGATCTGCTGAACAAGGGTACTAATAAGCTGGGGATCTGCTGAACAAGGGTACTAATAAGCTGGGGATCTGCTGAACAAGGGTACTAATAAGCTGGGGATCTGCTGAACAAGGGTACTAATAAGCTAGAGATCTGCTGAACAAGAGTACTAATAAGCTGGGGATCTGCTGAATAAGGGTACTAATAAACTGGGGATCTGCTGAATAAGGGTACTAATAAACTGGGGATCTGCTGAATAAGGCTACTAATAAACTGGGGATCTGCTGAACAAGGGTACTAATAAGCTGGAGATCTGCTGAACAAGGCTACTAATAAGCTGGGGATCTGCTGAATAAGGGTACTAATAAGCTGGGGATCTGCTGAACAAGGGTACTAATAAGCTGGCGATCTGCTTAACAGGGTTACTAATAAGCTGGGGATCTGTTGAACAAGGGTACCAATAAGCCGGGGATCTGCTGAACAAGGGTACTAATAAGCTGGAGATCTGCTGAACAAGGGTACTAATAAGCTGGGAATCTGCTGAACAAGGGTACTAATAAGCTGGGAATCTGCTGAACAAGGGTACTAATAAGCTGGAGATCTGCTGAACAAGGGTACTAATAAGCTGGGAATCTGCTGAACAAGGGTACTAATAAGCTGGGGATCTGTTGAAAAAGGGTATTAATTAGCTGGAGATCTGCTGAACAAGGCTACTGATAAGCTGGGGATCTGCTGAACAAGGGTACTAATAAACTGGGGATCTGCTGAGTGGGCCCCTTTAAAACAAATAGAAAATGAACACACACATGGCATTTTCCATGCTTCAACATACTGACCACCACTGTAAGGGGAATGTTCCTCAATGACACCAGAAGTGGTCTTCGAAAGCATTCCAAAGACCTGAGAATTAGGGTTCCTCTGGGGTAAAAAGGTTGAGTAAATCTTGTTATGGAAGTTTCATTTAATAAGAAACCTGTTCCTCTGCACAGTATTCACAGTAGCCCGACACCCACTGAGCTGTAAACGAGACCTACGTGTGAAGAGAAGCGTCGCACCGCGATTGGTTAAAAACGAAAGTTAAGGATTCCACCTCTCGGCATCTTGTGTGCGTCATGGAAGGAGATGGAAGGTGCTGCAGAGAGGGTCATAAATCACATTAGCACCAGTAAAGTGTTTTGGCACTGGGTGCTGTAGTGGGAAGACAGATGCTCTCCGCGTACCGCTGTTTGCTGCCTGGGGCAAGGTAGAAAGATTGTGTTTATGGAAGGTCTTTATCGTGAGGGGAAAATACTGGCACTTTGCTGACAAAACAAACCGAGTCTTATCTTCCATCTGATTTCGAGTTCTCGGCGGTCCGATTAGGAGCTGTGTATGCAGGAGGAGCGCCGGAGCATTTCATTTCTGAAGTCAGTGGAGAGGGTAACGCGGGGGGCCAGCGTCTTCATTTCCGGGGGTGCGCCTCCTCGGCTTGGGGGTTCCAAGGATACTGCCTTCAAAGTACCGCAGCATACCTCGTTACAGCCGCATCTCCTAATTCGGTTTTTTTTTATTGCAAAAATTATCTTACGCTGGGTTCACACTAATGCGATTTGGACGCAGGTTTCCCCGCATTCATTTCGCATGACAGAAGAGTGTGAGCCGACTGAGAGCCATTGAGAGCCAGTTCACACATCTTCGGGGCAGCTGCATTCGAGTCCTGTGCGTCTTTGGCTCAGTTTCAGGTCCGAATTCAGGAAAAAAAATTGGGACCCAACTCGCCCCCTGAAACGGAGAACAGGGACGCACTGGAACCCCTGCTGCGAGCCGCTCGCAAACAGTGTGAACCCAGCCTCAGAGTGTATTTCCCAGTTTTGAAGTTACATTTGAGAAAACCCAACTATGTGTTTGTTGGGCGTTCCCATTCACACAACATGCCTAAAAAATAAAAGATAACACCGTGGAGTAAGGGCCGGTTCACACTGCGGGCGATGCGAGGCGACACGACTCGCCGCAGTGTGAAAAGTCGCCCCCGTTCTGTACAATGGAACCGTTCTGAGAGGAGCGACTCGAGTCGCTCCGACTCAGAAAAAAGGTTCCTGTACTACTTCTGGGCGACCTCGGGGCGACTTGCATTGACTTCTATACAGAAGTCATCTGCAAGTTGCCGCTGAGGTCGCGGCGAGGCAAGTCGGTGTCGCCTCGCCTCGCCTGCAGTGTGAACCGGCCCTTACAAGGTGCTACCACACGCTTTGAAACAACATCCTTTAATAGGGCCTTTGTTCGCACTTATTTACACGCGCATCCCTTTCTTCTTGCGACTCTCAGCCATTTCCAGTGCTGGGAAACCAGCAGTATTTCCCGGGTTTCCATGATGCAGCTTTTCGAACCTTATATGACTCTTGTCGCTACCGGGGGGCGTCTCACTTCCTGGCGGCTGCCGCCTGGCCTTCTGTTACTTCACTAACTAGCCCATCGGCACCATTTCGATTAGATATTTGGAGGACCCTCCAGAGACATAATTTCCTACATTCCTTACCATCTCCAAGGGACTTTAGTCGTAATTTCACTACCTTCGAGGAAAGCTGCTCTGATGATGTGGTTTTGCCCCATGTCTCCGCTAAAACCTATAACCAATTAATCACACCTCCTGGTGACTACCAATTGCCCCGCCTGTTGAAATGGGAGACTGACCTGGACTGTGCTTTTATGCCTGACCAACTTAACAATATTAGAGTGTCCCTCAAGTCCTCGATATGAATATCTATCTATATCTACGTATAACCAATATATGTAGATCTATTGTCCTGTCCACACCAAAATGGCGGCCATCTATTATTGTGCCGCCGACATCATCTACGAGTGACAGACGGCGCACAGGAAGTGACGTCAGTCTGGAACGCAAACAAGGCGGTGTGCGTTCCAGACATATCATCTGACTAGAGGAATAGCCTCCACTACGGGGGCGCTCAGACATGAGGGCAAGGCCCTGGCTACTTTAGGATACCCTGGTTAGTGGTATTAGTCCTGACATCTCAGACAGAGAGACCTATGGCCTATCCTGATTTTGACTATGTATTGCATGGTTTGTTTGCTGTGCATGTAGCAGGAGTGATGTCACGCTTTTACAATGGGCGGTCCATACTGGTTTTGAACCACCCACTGGGAAAGAGGGAGGGGCCATAGGGCTGAGATTGGTTGATTGAGGGTGCATATGGGGATTGCTGAAGAAGTGTACACTGCTGAGCTTTGAGGAAGAGGGATATTTCCCTCGAAACGCGTCAGCTGGCAGTGGTCCTGCGATTTCCTCTGTGACTGTTGGAGAGCGTTGTTCGCTTTAGACTTTATACTGCCATTTGGCAAATATTTTATTGCAAGAATTCTACAGTCGTTTGTGAGTAGTTTTCTTTTTTATTGCTTTTACTAAATATATATCCAAAGGATAATGCACAAAGGTGGTGCGCCCTTTCTTCTTTTTTTATATTTTTGATTGTTAGGACACCTCAATGTGTACGTGGATTCAGGAAACCAATTTCAAACTTCTGACGCAATGGTATCATACCCCATCTCAGTTACATAGGGTTTTTCCCCAGCACTACCGATCGTTGCTGGAGATGCCAGGAGGAGCGGGGGGGGGCGTTACTACATGTAGGGAGGGGGGTGGGATGGGTGTGTCTTGTCATTCTGGGCTATGAAGTTGTGTTTTTCTGTTGATTCACACAGTGTAGGGAGACATAACTCGATTCTCTGGCTCAAAGAGTGGCTCCACGGGATGCTGCAAGAGAAAGGAGTAACCCTGAAACAGGAAACCTGGGGCAGAGGGCATGGCACCGGCCTAAACTGGAACATGGAATAAAAGATGAAAAAGCTGCATACCGCAGCAAAACTGGCTGCTGAAAGTGCTCGAAAAACTGTTTGACATAACTTTAATTCAGAAAGATACAGCTCCCCATCCCCCTCACAAAAACGTAAAAGGAGTTGTCCCGTAGCCACTCCTTTGTTATCTTGGCTGTGTGCTTAGGGTTGTTGTCCTGTCGGAAGATGAACCTTCACCCCAGTCTGAGGTCCAGAGCGCTCTGGAGCAGGTTTTCATCAAGGATGTCTTTGTACCTTTCCCTCCATCCTGACTAGTCTCCCAGTTCCTGCTGCTGAAAAACAGCCCCACAGCATGATAATGCCACCACCATGCTTCACTGTAGGGATGGTATTGGCCAGGTGATGAGCGGTGCCTGGTTTCCTCCAGACACGACGCTTGCCATTCAGGACAAAGAGTTCAATCTTACTATCATCAGACCAGAGAATTTTGCTTCTCATGGTCTGGGAGTCCTTCAGGTGCCTTTTGGGAAACTCCAGGTGGGCCGTCATGTGCCTTTTACTGAATGGTGGCTTCTGTCTGGCCACTCTACCATACAGGCCTGATTGGTGGAGTGCTGCAGAGATGGTTGTTGTTCTGGAAGGTTCTCCTCTCTCCACAGAGAAACGTTGGAGCTCTGGCAGAGTGACCATCGGGTTCTTGGTCATCTCCCTGACTAAGGCCCTTCTCTTCTGATCGCTCAGTTTGGCCGGGCGGTCTAGGCGCTCTAGGTCCTGGTGGTTCCAAAATGTTTCCATTTATGAATGATGGAGGCCACTGTGCTCATTGGGACCTTCAATGCTGCAGACATTTTTTCCGTACCCTTCCCCCGATCTGTGCCCTCCATACAGTCCTGTCTCGGAGGTCTACAGACAATTCCTTGGACTTCATGGCTTGGTTTGTGCTCTGACATGCACTGTGGGACCTTCTATAGACAGGTGTGTGCCTTTCCAAATCATGTCCAATCAACTGAATTTAGCACAGGTGGACTCCAATCAAGATGTAGAAACACCTCAAGGAAGATCAGTGGAAACAGGATGGACCTGAGCTCCATTTTGAGTGTCATGGCAAAGGCTGTGAATACTTCTGTACATGGGATTATTTTTTCGTTTTTTTCTTATTTTTTTATAAATTTGCAAATATTTCTAACAAACTTCTTTCACGTTGTCATTATGGGGTATTGTTTGTAGAATTTTGATCAAAATAATGAATTTAATCCATTTTGGAATGAGGCTGTAACATAAAATGTGGAAAAAGTGAAGCTCTGTGAATACTTTCTTACTTACTGTATATCGCAACGTCCCAGAAATGCTGAGCTGGTGTTGATATTTGTAAACCAGACACATTCCTACAGTACTGGTATTAATGTGATAGGCAGCAAATTAAATCTGAACTCTAGACTTAGAAACATCCATTTAAAGTAGAACTAAAGGCAAACTATATTTCCATTATGTATAAAGTAAGGGGTGGTTGTAACCCGTGCCAGTTTTTTTTTTTTTTTTTGCAAACTGTGTTCCAGTGGGGAGATTTACCTTCACTTCCTGTCCCACAGGCAAAACGGGAAGTGAGAGGAAATCCCTGCAAAGTGAAGGAATCCTGTGGGTGTCTCCGTAGTTGTAGTTGTGAATTGCTCCATTACACAGGGAAGGCGGAGCTGCAGGATCACATGACTGGACGGAGCAGGGTACAAAGGACAGGCAGGAAGAAGGGAAATGTTTAAAGAATAGTTATTGTTGGGCTTTTCTTCCACTTTAAATTGGAACATTTTTTCATCTTTCCATCTATTAAATCTTCTGCCCTTGTTGTTGTTTTAACTTTGGATAGTAAAACATTTTTTTTTTTTTTTGCCAGTAAATCCCCTTATACAGCCTCCTTCCCGTTTCTTGTCTGGTCATTGGCCTAGGCTTATGACATCATCCACAGCGCTCTCTCTCTCTCACAAGCTCGTGAGAGTCTGCAAGGAAAGGAAAGGTGATGAGTCATAAGAGGGCCAATGAGAGCTGCAGAGCTGGAGGTGTGCCTCTGTGTAAATCCAGGAAATGAACAGGCAGCAGCTTCAGCTGCCCACACTTAAAATCAGGGGTCTCAAACTGGCGGCCCTCCAGCTGTTGTGAAACTACAAGTCCCATGAGGCATTGCAAGGCTTAAAGCATGACTCCCACAGGCAGAGGCATGATGGGACTTGTAATTTCGAAACAGCTGGAGGGCCGTCAGTTTGAGACTCCTGCTTAAAATGGTTGCAGCCTCAGAGGAGGGAGATTTCTGCAGCATATTTGGCAAATACAGAATCGCAGTATATATGAAATAATATGCAAAGTGGTTGGAGGGAAGCTTCAGAATGGCAAACATGTTTTTATTACAAATTACGTGAGCAGACCGCAGTTCCTCTTTAAAGCGGGAGTAAACCCGCTGACTTTTTTTTTTTTTTTTTTACCCCTGCAAGGGAAAAGGCATAATGAGCTAGTACTTACCTTAGAACGAGGCGCCGGCATCTCACTCTGTCCACACCGAGGGAGCAGACATCTTCCCACGGCGTGTCTTCCGGGTATCGCGGCTCCGGCGCTGTGAGTGGCCGGAGCCAGCGTGAGAGTTTTCTTCCCGGCGGGGTCTGGCGTCTGCCGGACTTTCAGCCGAGAATCCCCGGCTAATTGCCTGTACGGTTTAGGAGATATTCTTTTTACCTACAGGTAATTATTATAGGCCTTATTATAGGCTTACCTGTAGGTTAAAGTCAAAAATAGGACTATACAACCACTTTAACCACTTCCCGACCAGCGCACGACGATGTACGTCGACAGAATGGCACGGGCAGGCATATTGGCGTACAGGTACGTCCAATATTCAATGCCGCCCTGCCATCGGGAGTGCGCCACCGGCGGCGGCGCGCTCCCGCGCTGGTCGGGACCCCCGTGAGTCCGGTCGCGGGACCCGCGGACTCGATCGCTGCGGGCATCCCCGCGATCGTCTCACGGAGCGGCCGAATGGAGGAAATGCTGTGTAAACAACATTTCTCCATTCTGCCTAGCAACTAGTGACGCTGATCTCTGCTCCATGTGATTGGAGCAGAGATCAGTGTTCACTAAATGAAAGCCCAACCCCCCCACAGTTAGTAACACACCCCTAGGAACACTTAACCCCTACACTGCCACCCACTGGTTAACCCCTTCACTGCCAGTGTCATTTACACAGGAATCAGTGCATTTATATAGCAGTGATTACTGTATAAATGACAATGGTCCCAAAAATGTGTCAAAAATGTCTGATGGGTCCCCCACAATGTCGCAGTCACAATAAAAATCGATGATCGCCGCCATTACTAGTAAAAAAAAAAATAATAAAAAATTATTAATAAAAATGCTATAAAACTATCCCTATTTTGTAAACGCTATAACTTTTGCGCAAACCAATCAATAATCGCTTATTGCGATTTTTTTTACCAAAAATATGTAGAAGAATACGTATCGGCCTAAACTGAGGGAAAAAAATGTTTTTTTTATATATTTTTGGGGGATATTTATTATAACAAAAAGTAAAAAATAATGCGTTTTTTTCAAAATCGTCGCTCTATTTTTGGTTATAGCGCAAAAAATAAAAACCGCAGAGGTGATCAAATACCGCCAAAAGAAAGCTCTTTTTGAGGGAAAAAAAGGACGTCAATTTTGTTTGGGAGCCACGTCGCACGACCGCGCAATTGTCAGTTAAAGCGACGCAGTGCCGAATCGCAAAAAAGGGTCTGGTCTTTGACCAGCAAATTGGTCCGGTCTGCAAGTGGTTAAATAAAAAAATTAAAAAGATTTAAAAATGATCGCAAATAAAATGCTGAAGGCCAATTATTCCCAAAACTTTTCTCTAACCGAGCGTAACAACGGTGTCCGCCTCCCCCCGATGCAAAGCAGGAAAAATAATTGAGACGTCGGCTGTGAGAGCGATGTGTGTGGGAGAGGGCGAAGCTACATAGCGTGCGAGTTATTAGTTGCAAGACAATGATCAAACCCAAATCCTATACTGCACTATTGGTCAATATGGGGGAGGGGTCCAGAATCTAAGAACATTGCATCTGTCACAGGTGGACATTACTGTCCTTCCACGGTCTGCAATGCTACTATCACAGTCTACCCATTTGTCTCATGACAGTTGCTTGTTAACCACTTCAGCCCCGGAAGCTTTTACCCCCTTCCTGTCCAGAGCACTTTTTGTGATTCGGCACTGCGTGTCGCTTTAACTGACAATTGCGCACTCCTGCGACGTGGCTCCCAAACAAAATTGACGTCCTTTTTTCCCCGCAAATAGAGCTTTCTTTTGGTGGTATTTGATCACCTCTGCGGTTTTTATTTTTTGCGCTATAAACAAAAAAAAGAGTGACAATTTTGAAAAACAAAACAAAAAACATTGCCATTTATACAGCAATCAGTGCTATACAAATGCACTGATTCCTGTGTAAATGACACTGGCAGTGAAGGGGTTAACCACTAGGTGGCAGTGTGGGGGTTAAGTGTGTCCTGGGGAGTGTTTAACTGTGGGGGGGTGTGTGGCTGTGTGTGACACATCACTGATAACCGCTCCCGATCACATGGAGCAGAGATCAGTGACACTGTCACTAGGAAGAATGGGGAGATGCTTGTTTACATTAGCATCTCCCCGTTTTTCCTCTCCGTGAGGCGATAGCGGGTAACCCCGCGAAGATAGAGTCCACGGGACCCGTCTCACAGAGTTTGCCGCGGGCATGCTTGTGCGCCCGCTGGCTGCCTCTTGAAAGGGAAATGTACTGGTATGTGATTCTGCCTGTATGAGCCCTTCTGCCGACGTATTTCGCCGTGAGGCGGTCGGCAAGCGGTTAAAGCGTAACTACGCTCTATCTGAGCACCACAAACAGAATCCGCTATTTCATTCAGTTTTCATATTAACAGTTTGGTATCAAAGATATTTAGTCTGTGGTGTGACATCCATGGTCAGTTAGTAATGAGAGAGAAGACCAAAGGAGTGACCCTTTTCTAAATCACTTTTTTTTTAACAGACGTAATTTATTGCAACATAAGCAATGTAATGCACAGTGGCGGGCGCTCATATGGGGCTCCACCCCCCCCCCCCAATCCATGCATACGGCCCCCTAATCTACATGCAGGGCACCAGACGCATTGATTTCAATGTTTTTTTTTTTTTTTAAGTACATTATTAATTGGCTTCAAAAAGGGTGGGCGGCACCTAGTTGTGTGACATTAGCGATCTAATATTCGTTAAGGTCTTCCTGTTTCTCCTCTCAGCCAATCAGGAATCAGACCCATTTGGCCGTGTGTCCTAAATCCAGATTGGCCAGGAGGATAATCAATGGCTGGGACTCAGGAGAAGGAAGTGTCATCAGCACACCAAGATCTCCAAAATTGGGTCCACAATTTTAACCACATAGTATCAAGAAAAATTAATAGAAGCGATGTTTCGGAGCCATGCAGGACCCCTTCATCAGGCATGTGACGTCACATGCCTGATGAAGGGGTACTGCGTGGCTCTGAAACGTTGCTTCCATTTATTTTTATACTATGTGATTACAATTTTTAACCCAATTTTGGAGATCCTGGTGTGCTGGTGACACTTCCCTCTCATGGTTCCAGCTGTTGGTCATTTCAACATCCAATTTAACCACTTGCCGCCCACCCTATAGGCAATTGACGGTGGCAAAGTGGTTTCATAATCCTGATCGGACGTCATATGACGTGATCAGGATTATGAGCCGCTGCGCGCCCCCGGGGGCGCGCATCGCGGCGATCGTTGTTACGGGGTGTCAGTCTGACACCCGGCAACTACGATCTCGGTAAAGAGTCTCCGACGGAGACTCTTTACCACGTGATCAGCCGTGTCCAATCACGGCTGATCACAGTGTAAATGGGAAGAGCTGGTGATCGGCTTTTCCTCTACTCGCGTCTGTCAGACGCGGGTAGAGGAGAGCCGATCGGCTGCTCCTCTGACAGGGGGGGGGGGTCTGTGCTGATCGATTATGAGCACAGCCCCCCCGAGGATGCCCACACTGGACCACCAGGGACGCCACCAGACCACCAGGGAAAAGGTAATCCTCCCTAGACCACCAGGGATGCCAGTCAGCACAATGGATGCCAATCAGTGCCCATAATGGATGCCAATCAGTGCCCACAATGGGCATCACTGATTGGCATGCATTATTGTTTGGCACTGATTGGCATCCATTAGTACAGTATAACACCAATGCCGCCTATGAGTGCCCACTGTGCCGCCTATGAGTGCCCACCTGTGCCGCCTATCAGTGCCCACCTGTGCCGCCTATCAGTGCCCACCCATGCCCATCTGTGCCGCCTATCCATGCCCATCTGTGCAGCCTATCCATGCCCATCTGTGCCGCCCATCCATGCCAATCCGTGCCAGCTATCAGTGCCAATTTGTGCCACCTATCAGTGTCCATCCGTGTCGCCCATCAGTGCCGCCTATCAGTGCCACATATCAGTGTCCATCAATGCCACCTCATCGGTGCCACTTCATTGGTGCCACTTCATTGGTGCCACATCATTGGTGCCCATCAGTGCCGTCTTATCAGTGCCCATCATTGTAGCCCCATCAGTGCCCATCAGTGAAGGAGAAAACGTACTTATTTACAAAGTTTTGAAACTGAAACAAAAAAAAACATTTTTTTTCAACATTTTCGGTATTTTTTTATTTGTAGCGCAAAAAATAAAAACCGTAGAGGTGATCAAATACCACCAAAAGAAAGCTCTATTTGTGGGAAAAAAATGATAAAAATTTCATTTGGGTACAGTGTAGCATGACCGCGCAATTGTCATTCAAAGTGCGACAGCGCTGAAAGCTCAAAATTGGTCTGGGCAGGAAGGTGTTTAAGTGCCCTGTATTGAAGTGGTTAAGATACAGCTGTTTGTACAGGTACGTGTTTGTTGGGAGCATTGCATTGAAAACTCAGGAGGAGACGCACGGGTGGGGGAGCCGACTATGCCATGACCTGGATGGGGTAAGTGCGGGGCTGGCGGATGACTTAAGCTGTAATTGAGCGATGGGTGGTGGTTGGCTGAAAATTGAGCCCCAACTGCCACTGGTAACACATGTTCATCACAAATAGGATACATTTGGTATCGTAAAAGCTTACAAATAAACAGGGATAAACAGGGATAGGTCTAACAGACACCTATGCGGAACAGCATACAGGCACGATATGAATAATTCAAAATCCAACCAATAACTAACCTTGGAAAAAGCTAGAAGCACAGTCTAAATTGTATCAAGTAATAGTTGATCAGGAATCATCCCTAAAGGGGGGAAGATAAAAGGAGATAGATAGGGGAAGGAGAGGGACGAGAAGAGAACCTCAAACACATGGAGGGTAGGCAGGAGAGGCAAGGGAGTGTATCTCCACCATCTATAGACATGAGACACTGACAATCTATTTTTTAAAGAGTAAGTATCCTAGCATCAACCCAGGCTGACCAGATCTTGCCAAAGGCCTTTGGACAATTGCGACCCATATATGTGAGCTTGTATAGAGGGAGCACCGCAGTAACCATGGACCTCAAAAGCCACCACAGATGGGGGATCTGCCCATTTCCACTTTGAAAGAATTGTTTTCCTAGCATAATACGTAACGTACAATATAAACGACTTTCGATGTGTATTAGCAGAAAGGTTGTCAGTTATACCCAGGAGAAGAAGCTGGGGGATCATGGGTAATTTTATGTCAGCAACCACAGCAAGCCAAAAAGTTTTAAGGTACGAACAGGACCAGACCACCATGTGAATAAAACTCCCCACTTCAGTTTGGCATTCAGGGCAGTTGGCACTGGTGGTGCGATAAATGGTGGACAATTCTTTTCTAAAGAATTTAACCAGCCAATGATAACTCCGAGTTGCGGTATTGGGGCCTCTATTCTGCTCCTTGAGCGTAGCGCTTGGGTGTTCTTGTGTAGCAGTTACATTTTCGGGATCGTTACATAAGATGGATCGCTTTATGTTCTCCACTTGCAACATTTTTAATCGTTGGCGAGTACAGAACATTTGCGTCCACTTGGTCAGTCCATTCTTGCACGGCAATAAAGTACATAAGAGGAAACAAGGCAACCTGCAATGTATCATCCGTTCCATACATATAAATTAGCAAGCTGCAATTGATCAAGCCTTTGGCCCGGGTGTTGGCAGGGCTGGATGCGTCCAGGTCACGAGATGCAAAGAATTTATCTAACCGGAGAGCTGTCAGCTGCTGAATTATGGGCCAATTCTTCCCCTGAGCAGTTCAATCTGTCCTCATTGCATTTCATGCTAATAACACCATCTGACCATGACCTGGGGGGGGGGGGGGGGTGTATGTGTGCAGAACAGGAACATAACTGCTTCTAGTTGTGCAGCAATTTGCCCCACTTTGCCTTGCTACAAAATTTGAAACAGTATAGAAAGATTAAAAAGGAAGGCTGCAATGTCAATGAGATACCAAATATAAAAGGTTAAGTAGACGGATGGTTGGGATGAACACATCATAAGTTGTACTTTTTCTAGCTGTACAGACGTAGCACTGCATTGGGTTAGGTGGTCCGGTTTGATGTGAATGCTGGTTTAGTCCCCAGAGGGATTAAATCAAGACACAAAACCAAGCAGGTTGCCTAATGCAAACTTGGCAGCTCTACGGCATGACATTTTTATAGAAACCAAGTCTCTCTGCCCTGAATAGAGGTAATGAGATGAGTGGATGAATAACCCTGGGTGTCACTCAGTCCAGAAGACCACTGTCTACCAGCGCAAGAAACCTCCACCATGCTTCACAGTTGGTTAACAAGAAAATGACAAGGACTGCCGCAAGTCAATGTAGCCATGACAACCACGGACCTTCAGAGGGGACATGTCAACAGCGTAAAATGGGTCAGTCTTAAAGAGGAAGTAAACCCTGATGGGTTTACTTCCTCTCTCATTCCCTGCAAAGGCAAAGCATAATGGACTACTATGCATCGCATAGTAGCCCATTATGTGTCACTTACCTGACACAGGAGCCAGCGAAGTCACTGCTGTCCCCTGTAGTCCGGCGCATCCATCTTCTCTGTGGGTCTCGCAGCTCCGCCGCTGTCATTCGGCGAAGCCGCGATGATGTCACTCCCGTGCATGTGCACGGCAGCCGAGACGCGCGGCATCTTCGTTATCAAGAATGCCGCGCTCAGTGCGCCTGCGCACCGCTGTCTACGGCGCATGCGCCGTAGACAGCGGTGCCCGTCTTCGGGCAAATATCTCCTAAACCGTATAGGTTTGGGAGATATTTCTTGGACCTACAGGTAAGCCTTAATCTAGGCTTACCTGTAGGTCAAAGTGGTTTGTAAGGGTTTACAACCACTTTAAACAGTTCATAAGTCCATAAAAAGGGTGGAGGGAAGCAGCTATTCTCAGAGTAGAGCCAGCTCTGTGAGGTAAACACAAGGGGGGAAGAACAGGAAGCGCCACCTGAGTGTAGTATTAAAAGACAAAATTTATTGCAAAGGTAAAATACACTCACAGGGTAAAAGCTTAAAAAACATGCCCAACAGATGTATGGGGCAGCTGCTCAGATCCGTCCCATGGACACCACACTTGTCAGGGAACCGCTGCAGGTGGAGGAGTTGTGTGGAGCGCCCTATTGCCACTAGGAAGACTGGGTAAACCAGTATGGAACGCAGGGTGGAAGTGACGTCATCGGAGACAGGGGGCAGCCACAAACAATAGGCTACGCGCTCGGAGCTCCAGCTTTTTCTAATGGCTAGCTTGATGCTGCATTTCTGCAAATAGAGTTGGAGATTTGGTCAGGACCAATGTTGTCCTCAATGCTGAGGAATACAGGCAGATACTTCTCCATCGTGCCATATCATCAGGGAGGTGCGGGGAGAAAATAGACAGGAGACATTGCTGGAACTGGCAGCAGAGGAGGGGAGGGATATGAGAGTGGAGGTCGCTGGCAACTATCAGGAAGGAGGACTCCATATGTTGATCCAGCACCTGAGATAGAGAATAAACCATAGGAAGGAGGAACAACAGAAGGAATACCCCAGAGGATTAACCTTTATCACAAGTGCTTTTATTAAGCCTATAAAAGGTGAGGGCACAACTGGTGGAGGGCAGCACTAGGATTTTTGGTGCACAAAGGTGGATTAGTAGTGAAGATACCACGCTTTCACTAATTGTCTTTCAAACAGTATATAATAGACTGTCAAATTACTAAGCACATTGCACTTTGTTTGGAAATTTAAACGCATTTTTGCACTACAAGTAGATCATTTTTGCACTTTGTCAGATATTTTGCACTTCATCTGTTTTTGAATGTGGATATCAAATTGTCATTGTTTATTTATTTGATTTAGCGCTGCACGAATTGTTTTTGGAGTTGTGTGATTGGCCCCAAATTTTTTCTGCAGCAGGACACCACCAAAAAAAAAAACACATACAGCCAATGCCATTAAGACCTATCCTCAGTGTAAAGAAGAACAAGGAGTCCTGAAAGTAACTTTTTGGCCCCCACATAGCCCTGACTCCTCAGCATGGAGTCTGTCTGGGATTACATGAAGAGAGAGAAGGATTTGACATCCACAGATCTGTGCTTAGTTCTTCAAGATCTTTGGAACAACCTACCTGCCGAGTTCCTGAAAACCTGTGTGCAATGTACCTAGAAGAATTGATGCCAATTTGAAGGTAAAGGGTGGTCACACCAAATACTGAATTGATTTGGATTTCTCTTCTGTTCATTTACTTTCCATTTTGTTTAACAATAAAAATAAACTACACTTGTTTCTAAAAGCATTCGTCATTTACAGCATTTTTTACACCTGCCTAGAACTTTTGCATGGTACTGTACATTTTTCATTTTTTCCATATAAATGATGGCCATGTAAATCTTTAAGTATAGGCGATCATAGTTACATAGTAGGTGAGGTTGAAAAAAAAGACAAGTCCAACCTATGTGTGTTGTTATATGTTAGTATTACATTGTATATCCCTGTATGTTGTGGTCATTCAGGTGCTTATCTAAGTTTTTTGAAACTATAGATGCCCCTTCCCCCCCCGCTGAGACCACCGCTTGTTGAAGGGAATTCCACATCCTTACCGCTCTTACAGTAAAGAACCCTCTACGAAGTTTAAGGTTAAACCTCTTTTCTTCTAATTTTAATGAGTGGCCACATGTCTTATTAAAATTCCCTTTTGTGGAAATTTTTTATCCCTATTATGGGGTCACCAGTACGGTATTTGGGAATTATATCCCCTCTCAAGCGTCTTCTCCAGAGAGAATAAGTTCAGAGCTCGCAACCTTTCCTCATAACTAATATCCTCCAGACCGTTTATCAGCTTTGTTGCCCTTCTTTGTACTCGCTCCATTTCCAGTACATCCTTCCTGAGGACTGGTGCCCAGAACTGGACAGCATACTCCAGGTGCGGCCGGACCAGAGTCTTGTAGAGCTGGAGAATTATTGTTTTATCTCTGGAGTTGATCCCCTTTTTAACGCCAATATTCTGTTTGCTTTGTTAGCAGCAGCTTGGCATTGCATGCCATTGCTGAGCCTATCATCTACTAGGACCCCCCAGGTCCTTTTCCATCCTAGATGCCCCCAGAGGTTCACCCCCTAGTGCAATGATGGCGAACCTTGGGACCCCCAGATGTTTTGTAACTACATTTCCTATGATGCTCTACTACACAGTGCATAAGCATCATGGGAAATGTAGTTCCAAAACCTCTGGGGCGCCAGTGTTCACCATCACTGCCCTAGTAAGTAGATTGCATTCATATTTTTGGCATCCAAATGTATTATTTTAAATTTTTCCACATTAAACTTCGCCATGTAGTTGCCCACCCCAATAATTTGTTCAGATCTACT
Organism: Lithobates pipiens; assembly: GCF_037356315.1. NCBI lineage: Eukaryota > Metazoa > Chordata > Amphibia > Anura > Ranidae > Lithobates > Lithobates pipiens. The sequence goes on from NW_027507785.1 coordinate 50,111,506, forward strand.
TGCAAGGTTTCCACATCCTGCAGAGAAGTTATTGCCCTGCTTAGCTTAGTATCGTCCACAAATGCAGAGATTGAACTGTTTACCCCATCCCCATCCTCCAGGTCGTTTATGAATAAATTAAATAGGATTGGTCCCAGCACAGAACCCTGGGGGACCCCACTACCCACTCCTGACCATTCCGGGTATTCCCCATTTATCACCACCCTCTGAACTCGCCCCTGTAGCCAGTTTTCAATCCATGTACTCACCCTATGGTCCATGCCATAAAAGTGGCAAGGTGATTCCTCTCACGATCGTTGGCTTAATAAAAGGCAGTAGAGTTTCTGGCAGCTTTTGCATGATATACTGCCTTGTTATCCTGCCATTCTAATGTCGCCCTGGAGATAAAACATCTAATTGCCATCCTTGCCTAGCCAACCAGAGATCTGTAACGTTTTGCACCAAAGAGGGACGGTGTCCGGCCCAGCTCCCGAATTCCAGGAATGCACATTTCAGAAGAATCTCACTGGCAGCCTATAATTCACATTTACTGTAAGAAGACGATCAAACCGCAATGCATCGGAAAGGCTGAACGTTCTTTTTTGTAATCACAAGCTGAATATGTCAGGTGGAAAAGACAAGACAGAACAGCATTAGATTAGACCAACAAAATAAAATAATTTATGGGTTGGTTGGGCTAAAGGTGTGTAATGTTGGGAGAGGCAAGCAGGTACGTGGAGAGGTCAGACCTTCTAGAATGGTAATGGTGCGCTCGGAGCTTCTGAACATCGCTTATCTCACCTTGCAGCGATACAGGATGGCTGATCGGTATTCAGTGCAGGTAGTCAGCCGCTTACAAATGCAAACGCATTAGGACATCCTGTGTCCGGCAACTCTGCAAAGTGCATAGACTAAAAATCATCTGGAGACGCATGCAAGGGTAATGAGCGACTTGAATTCTGTTTTTTTTTTTTTTCAAAAGAGGCTCTGCTGGTAAAACGATCGATTATTGCAGACTAGATGAAAGGGTCACACGGCCAGAACATCCAACAAGGCAAGCTAGGAAGGAGCCTAAGGCCCAGTGAATGTGCAGGGGGTTCAGCTACGATCTTTACACTCCTACAGTAGAATGTATAAAGCCATTGTCAGAGCAGTGTACCTACCCGTTACATAATACATTACAAGGGTTGATGACCCCCTGTAGGCAGTCATTGTTTCATAGTTCTTAAAATGGGATGCCTTCTCTGATCCTATTGCAACCCTTATCAGTATCAATTTCAGAAGATGGGTGGGGACTAAAGCTACTACCTTGCCACAAGCCCCATTCTACCTTAAAGCGGAGTTCTACCGAAAAGTGGAACTTCCGCTCATTTGATTCCTCCTCCCCTCCGGTGCCACAATTGGCACCTTTCAGGGGGGAGGGGGGGTGCAGATACCTGTATAATACAGGTATCTGCACCCACTTTCGGGGAACAGACTCCCGTGGGAGTCACGCCCCCTTCCCGCAGCCCCCCACTGTCTCCTGGGAAAAAACACAGGTCCCAGGAGATAGCGGGGACCACTTGCAACAAGCAGTGCGACTCACGCATGCGCACTAGGCCACCGGGAAGCGAAGCCCCAACGCTTCACTTCCTGATTCCCTCAATGAGAATGGTGGCGGCAGCAGCCAAGAGAATGCTCGGCTTCCGACATCGCTGGACCCTGGGACAGGTAAGTGTCCATTTATTAAAAGTCAGCAGCTGCAGTATTTGTAGCACCTGGCTTTTAATTTTTTTTTTAGGCGGACTCCCTCTTTAAGCTGGCCATACACTGATTGAAATTCAGCCAGTACAGCAGGGACATTTTGCTCAGTATGTGGCAGTAACCGCTTGACAGAAGTTGATCGTTTGATCAATTTGTCGAAGAGACGTGTTGGAAAATTTTCTACCATCGATGGCGGCAGCCACCGTCATACACTATATTGCCAAAAGTATTGGGACGCCTGCCTTTACACGCACATGAACTTTAATGACATCCCAGCCTTAGTCCTTAGGGTTCAATATTGAGTTGGCCCACCCTTTGCAGCTATAACAGCTTCAACGCTTCTGAGAAGGCCGTCCATAAGGTTTAGGAGTGTGTCTATGGGGATGTTTGACCATTCTTTCAAAATTGCATTTGTGAGATCAGGAACTGATGTTGGTTGAGAAGGCCTGGCTCGCAGTCTCCGCTCTAATTCCTGCCAAAGGTCTTCTATCGGGTTGAGGTCAGGACTCCACCCCAAACTTGCTCATCCATGTCTTTATGGACCTTGCTTTGTGCACAGTGATGATGGAACAGGAAGGGGCCATCTTCAAACTGTTCCCAAAGTAGGGAGCATGAAATTGTCCAAAATGTCTTGGTATGCCAAAGCCTTAAAGTGATGGTAAAGTCTAATTTTTTTCTAGTTAAAAATAACAAAACATGTCATACTTACCTGCTCCATGAAGCCGTTTTGCACAGAGCAGTCCAGATCCTCCTCTTCAGTGTTCCTGGCCCCTTCCTCCTGTTGCGAGCCCCCCCCCCACAGCAAGCAGCTTGCTATGGGGGCACCCGAGCCACAACTACATGCGTACATTCAGACACGGAGTCATGGTTTGGCCCCACCCCTTTTCTCTCCTCATTGGCTGACTGACTTTGATCGACAGCAGTGGGAGCCAATGGTGCCGCATTGCTGTCTCAACCAATGGGGAGTGGAGTCCCTGGCAGCCAAGATACTCCTGCAACATCGCCGGATTTAGGGGGACCACAGGTAAGTACTGGGGGGCTGCTGCATACAATACTGTCTTTACAATCACTTTAAGAGTTCCCTTCACTTGAACTAAGGAGCCAAGCCCAACCCCTGAAAAACAACCCCCACACCATAATCCCCCCTCTCCACCAAATGATTTGGACCAGTGCACAAAGCACTGGGGCGGAGATTCACCTTCCAGCAGGACAACGACCCTAAACATACAGCCAGAGCTACAATGGAATGGTTTAGATCAGGGATATGCAATTAGCGGACCTCCAGCTGTTGCAAAACTACACGTCCCATCATGCCTCTGCCTCTGGGTGTCATTGTTGTGGCTGTCAGAGTCTTGCTATGCCTCATGGGACTTGTAGTTTTGCAACAGCTGGAGGCAGGCATGTACTGGCCATCGGGACTACCGGGAATTTCCCGGTGGGCCGATGGCTCAGTGGGCCACTCTGATGTAAGGGGGCTGCTGATGGGGACACTCTGATGTAAGGGGGCTGGTAATGGGACACTCTGATGTAAGGGGGCTGGTATTGGTTCACTCTGATGTAAGGGGTGGTGATGGGACACTGATGTAAGGGGGCTGGTAATGGGACACTCTGATGTAAGGGGGCTGGTGATGGGACACTCTGATGTGAGGGGGTGCTGATAGGACACTCAAAATGTAAGTGGGCCGGTCTGGATGAAGTCCAGGGCCAAATTTCTGTCCCAGTCCAGCCCTGGCTGGAGGTCCGCTGATTGCATATGCCTGGTTTAGATCAAAGCATATTCATGTGTTAGAATGGCCCAGTGACAGTCCAGACCTAAATCCAAATGAGAATCTGTGGCAAGACATGAAAATTTCTGTTCATAGACGCTCTCCATTCAATCTGACAGAGCTTGAGATTTACAAAGAAGAAGAAGAATGGGCAGAAATGTCCTCTCTAGATGGGCAAAGCTGGTAGAGACATCCCCAAAAAGACTTACAGCTATAATTGCGGAGAAAGTGGGTTCTACAAAGTATTGACTCTGGGGGGCGCCATACAAATGTACCCCCCCCCCACACTTTTCACATATTTATTTGTAAAACATTTTGAAAACCATTTATCATTTTCCTTCCACTTCACAATTATGTGCCACTTTGTGTTGGTCAATCACATAAAATCCCAATAAAATACATTTAAATTTTTTGTTTGTAACATGAAAGAATGCGGAACATTTCAAGGGGTATGAATACTTTTTCAAGCCACTGTAGTTCCCGCTGCAAGGTTCCCATTAATGTGCGCACCCTTTCTGAAAGCCTCAGAGTGCTCCCTGGTGTTGGTGGATCAAAAGGGTATGGATAATACCTAATGCCGCTCTGTATTCAATCATACATAATTAAATTAATTTTTTTTTTTTTTTTTTAAAGTGAAAGCTGAGAAAGGAACTGAATCTGACATGGTATCAGTCTGTTACAGTCCATGTACAGCAAAGCTCAGACTGGGAGAGAGAGAGAAGCAGTACAATGAACCAGTCCGTTGTGCTGTGGTGCTCATGTGCTAAGAGACATGCTGATAGGAGGAGAGTGACACAGGTGAGCTCATCAGTCTGCCACTTCTCCTTGCACTGTCCAATCACAGGGTGGGGGAGGGATAATAACACCTGCAAGTCTTACTGAACTACAGCTGAAAAAAAATATTAGCATGTCGGGGGTGGGGCGAACGCAAAGTACCAATACTTCTACAGAGGCCCCATCCCGTAAAGATATGCAACTATGTTTCTAAGAAAAATATATAGAACTGGATGGGACTTTAATTGTGCCGCTGAGAAGTGTGAATAAATAGAAAACAGTTTATGAAAAAATACATAGTTTTATTCAATATAAAAACAATTGAAAATACATTACAGTTAATACGATTGAGTTGGATTCAGAGTGCGCAAATCCCCAATTTTAACAGTGTTGTGGCCTACGCATTTCGCAGACAAGGCTGCTTCGTCAGGGCCTTGAAAGTGTCACAATATAATATCACGTAGATTCTACAAATAGATCATAAATTATTACATCAATTATTACATAAATGTATAAAGTTACATCAGTAGAAATGAAATACAAAGTATATATAAACATTGATGCAAACATTTTTACATACAGTGCTTTGCGAAAGTATTCGGCCCCCTTGAACTTTTCAACCTTTTGCCACATTTCAGGCTTCAAACATAAAGATATAAAATTTTAATTTTTTTGTGAAGAATCACCAACAAGTGGGACACAATTGTGAAGTGGAATGAAATCTATTGGATATTTTAAACTTTTTTAGAAAATAAAAAAATGAAAAGTGGTGCGTGCAAAATTATTCGGCCCCCTTTACTTTCAGTGCAGCAAACTCACTCCAGAAGTTCAGCGAGGATCTCTGAATGATCCAATGTTGTCCTAAATGACTGATGGTGATAAATAGAATCCACCTGTGTGTAATCAAGTCTCTGTATAAATGCACCTGCTCTGTGATAGTCTCAGGGTTCTGTTGAAAGCGCAGAGAGTTTGGCGTAAAAGCAACACAGCTCATCACCCTCAACACACCATCCCCACTGTCACACACGGTGGTGGCAGCATCATGGTTTGGGCCTGATTTTCTTCAGCAGGGACAGGGAAGATGGTTAAAATTGAGGGGAAGATGGATGCAGCCAAATACAGGACCATTCTGGATGAAAACCTGTTGGAGTCTGCAAAAGACCTGAAACTGGGACGGAGATTTATCTTCCAACAAGACAATGATCCCAAACATACAGCAAAATCTACAAAGGAATGGTTCACAAATAAACGTATCCAGGTGTTAGAATGGCCAAGTCAAAGTCCAGACCTGAATCCAATCGAGAATCTGTGGAAAGAGCTGAAAACTGCTGTTCACAAACGCTCTCCATCCAACCTCACTGAGCTCCAGCTGTTTTGCAAGGAAGAATGGGCAAGAATTTCAGTCTCTCGATGTGCAAAACTGATAGAGACACCCCAAGCGACTTGCAGCTGTAATCGCAGCAAAAGGTGGCTCTACAAAGTATTAACGCAAGGGGGCCCAATCATTTTGCACGCCCCACTTTTCATTTTTTTATTAGTTAAAAAAGTTTAAAAAATCCAATAGATTTCGTTCCACTTCACAATTGTGTCCCACTTGTTGGTGATTCTTCACAAAAAATAAAAATTTTATATCTTTATGTTTGAAGCCTGAAATGTGGCAAAAGGTTGAAAAGTTCAAGGGGGCCGAATACTTTCACAAGGCACTGTAGGTGTATATTGATGAAATAAAATACACACCTATGTAAAAATCTATGCATCAATGTTTATATATACTTTGTATTTATACTGATGTAACTGTATGTAATATTAATGGATGGTCTATTTGTAGAATCTGTACGATATCATATTGCGCCACCTTTCAAGGCCCTGACAAAGCGGCCTTATCCGCGAAACACGTAGGCCACAACTCTGTTAAAATTGAGGATTTGCACACCCTGAATCCAACTCAATCGTGTTAACTGTAATGTATTTTCAATTGTTTTTATAATGAATAAAACGATTAATTTTTTTCATAAACTGTTTTCTATTTATTCACACTTCTCAGAGGCATAATTAAGTCCCATCCAGTTCTCTATATTATTCATAGAAACATAGCGGCGGCTTTCACACAGGAGCGGCGCGTGCTGGCAGGGCGTAAAAAAAAAGTCCTGCCAGCAGCTTCTTTGGAGCGGTGAACTCACCGCTCCTCCACCGCTGCTCCCCATTGAAATCAATGGGGCAGCGCTGCGATACCGGCGGCTTTTTGTGGGCGGATTTAATCCCTTTTTGACCACTAGTGGGTGGTTAAAACCACCCCGCTAGCGGCTGAATAGTGCCGCTAAAGCTTCACCGCCGACACCCGGGGCGGCTCGGTGCAAAGGGCGTCTTAATGCATGCCAAAGCAACTGTTGCAAATCTAGCTTGGCAACAAAATCTGGTACACGAGTTTCTTCAGTGCGTTTTTGGCGCGGGAGGGAGGACCAATCAAATGAATGAGGCTGCTCCAAAAAACACGCACAAAAAGGGCGCTAAAAAAAAACCCGCAAGAGGTGTGAATGGGGCCTGATAAATGGAATCATTAGAAGAGAAAGTTTCTAAGAAGGGAATATTGGTTCTGAGTAACTTTCGGGTCGCGCAGAGTTTGGGTGCCGCTCTCCCTCTCTGTGGAAATTCATTTCGATTTCCTATTTCCTATTTTTTTTTGATATAGAATAATTTGCGGGAAGCGAAGCTCACGCTGCCCCCCGGAGGACTTTCTGCGACTATTTGAAGCTGTGGAATTATTTTCGCTGCGCCGGACTTCCCGGCTTCAAAGAGAAGAAGTCATTACCGGGAGCCGGCTCCCCGTCCTCGCTGGTAATATATTCCGATTACAGGCGACTCCTGGTGCGCACCAGGCACGGGTCTAAGGGGTACTTACGGGGCTGAGTTCGACGCGTTCGCCACCGACGCCTCTTCAATGTCCCGCAAGATGTCAGAACTGGAGCTGAAAGAGTCAAAACAAACAAAAAGTTCACCTTCTAGACATCGGGCCAAAGTTCCAGTTTATAAAACGATTTATATACAAAGTGACTGCAAGATAAAATGTGGATGGTGCTTAAAGCCGAAGGCGTTTAATCTGCTTACATTGTGTCTTCTCTGGTTCCCTCCTGCTCCTCCCTCACCAAAATGACAATTATATTTTTAAATAAAGCCTTTCTATTTTCATGCCGTACCTTATTTTACACCCAATGGTGTTATTACTGGGTCTCAGTGCTCCTCTATGCAATGCAGGCAGATAATGGATGGCGGGAGGGGCTGGCTAGGTGCTCAACGGAACGTTTTCTTCTTTTAATAGCACACGTCATCATTCCCTGCTCTGTGCAATAGTTTTGCACAGAGCAGCCCCGCTCCTCCTCTTCTTGGGTCCCCCCCACTGGCGCTCCTGGCCCCTCCCTCCTGCCAAGTGCCCCCCCTATAGCAAACCGCTTGCTCTGGGGGCACCCAAGCCAGCTCACTTCGAAGCCACTGCTCTGTGTCCAATCACACACAGAGCCACAGCTTGACCCTGCCCTCTCTCGCCTCTCATTGGCTCACACGCTGTGATTGACAGCAGCAAGAGCCATTGGCTGTCTCAGCCAATGAAGAGGAAGCATCCCCAGAGGGCCGAGGCTCTCATGCACAATACTGGATCACGATGCGCCTTGGGTAAGTGGGGGGGGGGGGGGGTCGTGATGCACACAGAAGGTATTTTAGCTTCATGCACAGAATGGGTCCCCCATCCGTACTCCTGGCTCCTCCCCTCCCGGCTTGCTGTGGGGGCACTCATGCATGCTTGCTTCTGAGTCAACTCAGAAGGTCACATGCCCTCCCCCTTCCCCTATACTTACAAGTATCCAGTAAGGCAAGTACAGTATATGGAGGGGTTGGGGGGGAGCTGCATGCAGAAGGTTTTTTACCTTAATGCAGGGGTCTCCAAACTTTCTACAGAGCCACTTTACTGTGCTTCAGACTTTAGGGGTGCCAGACTGTGACTGGTGTGGGTAATGCCCTGGCTTCATTGGGAGTAAACAATGTGCCATTATTGGTATCAGTGGGAGGAATAGTGCCCCATCATTGGGAGGAATAGTGCCCCATCATTGGGGTCAGTGGGAGGAATAGTGCCCATTACTGGTATCAGTGGAGGGGATATTGTCCCATCATTGGTGTCAGTGGGAGGAAGTGTGTCTCATCATTGGTGTCAGTAGGAGGAATAGTGCCCCATTATTGGTGTCAGTGGGAGGAATAGTGCCCCATCATTGGTGTCAGTGGGAGGAATAGTGCCGCATCATTGGTGTCAGTGGGAGGAATAGTGCCCCATCATTGGTATCAGTGGGAGGAATAGTGCCCCATCATTGGTGTCAGTGGGAGGAATAGTGCCCCATCATTGGTATCAGTGGGAGGAATAGTGCCTCATCATTGGTGTCAGTGGGAGGAAAAGTGCCCCATCATTGGTATCAGTGGGAGGAATAGTGCCCCATTATTGGTGTCAGTGGGAAGAATAGTGCCCCATCATTGGTGTCAGTGGGAAGAATAGTGCCCCATCATTGGTGTCAGTGGGAAGAAGGCTCACAGGCCGGCCTGTATCCTGCCAGGTGCCCAAGATCCTGTAGTTCTCCACTGTAGTCCACCATCCACATAATGGGCTGCACACCAAAGATGTTCAGCTCCAGCCAAAGTTTACTGCAGTGATGGCACACGGCTCCTTCCCACCCAAAGCCACCCTACAACACGTTTCACCCACAACAGGGCTTAATCAGGGGCCCAACGGGTGAACAAAGCAGTGGAAAAGCGTGAATAAGACCCCTTTCACACTGTGGCCACGTCAGTGCTAAAGCTCCGCTCGTCTTAGTGGTGCTTTACCGCTGTTTAGCGGCGCTTTTTGGCAGCTTTTAACCTCAAAAAAGGGGTTAAAAACTCCCGTTTTGCGGCACTTTCAAACCACTGCCCATTCATTGCAACCTGCCCCTTTGATGCTGCTTGCAGGACTTTTTTTTTCCCCGTCCCGCAAGCCCCCGTGTGAAAAGGCACACAGGAATGAACGGGAGGCGGTTTTCAGGCGCTTAACAAAGGCTATTTCTAGCGCCAAAACGCCTGAAAACCGCCCCAGTGTGAAAGGGGTCAGTGATAGGGTGGGGGGGGGGGGGGGAATTTATCTTAATTGCTTTTAAAAAAAAAAACGAAATCAGGATTTTTCCTTGAAGCTAGGCCTTGGTTCTTGCTGCCGGGCATAATTCAATGTTCTATACAGAGGTGCCCCTACAAGGTCTGCAGCTTCCAGGAGGGCCTGAAGCCGACCTTGACGAGGACAGATGAATCATACAGACAGACGGACATTCTGAGACACAGATGCTGCGATAACTTTGGTTCAAGAGCAACGGCCTGAAGTAAGCAGAGACCGCCGGCAACACAGACAGTCCATGTTTAGTTTTCCACTATTTAGACCAGCACAAGTGTGAGGAGACAGATCACTTAAGTGAGAGAAAAAAAAACAAATAAATAAAAAACAAAAAAAAAAAAAAAAACTAAAAATAAATAAATAAATAAATAATAAAAAAAAAAACTTACAGCTGAACTCCAGGCACATATAAAAAACAAAACAAATGTTAACAATGTAACAAACATACATGGAGGTAACTCTTGTTTTTCCATTTTCTATAGAGTAAGGGAGGGTTATCACATCGGAGAGATTTCCTTTCACTTCCTGTCCCATAGCCAAAACAGGAAGTGAGAGGAAATCCGTCCAAAGTGAGGGGACCCCCAGATCAGCAGGACTAATAATCCATATTGGAAGATTTCCCCTCTATTCCTGTGCTGGTGCCAACCAAGAGTTGGGATTTTCTTTTACTTTAACGGAAGAAAAATAATAAACAGGGCAAATAGAGCGGGATGAATTTCCATAAAGGGGAGACAGACAGCAATAAAAGCCTGACAGGGGTTGCAATTCATCTCCACTCCATCCAAAACAAAAAAAAAAAAAAAAGTTTTGCCTTTAGTTATACTTTAAACCACATTTACATTTGTCTCAAATGTGGCATTGGGCGCGCTCTTTTAAAGCACACCGAGGGCTGGCTTACACCAGCAGCAGGCATCATCCCGGTAGAACCCCCTCAAGCCGAGGTGCTAAAGGGATAACATCACTTCCAGGTTCGCAGCTGTGTCATTCTTTGGCTACTGTAGCCAAGGATGCAGCTATTCAAGCATGTTCTATGCTTGATTAGCTGCAGTACAATACTCAATAGGTATGAATGTCAGGTGTGATCAAATCCCTCTGGGGGGCACTTTTGCTAGTTGTACACCGATTGTGAGCCTTGCTGCTTTCCCCCTGCAGTTGGGAATCTTATGAATACATCAGTAGATGTGTCGGATTCAAGATATTCGCAGCTTCCAGGACACCCCCCCCACCCCCAACTCCTGCCAGCTCCGTGTATGAAGGCTTCTGCCAAAATGATGTGCTTGTTTTTTCTGACAGCCCCATAATTCAGGGGGATTCCAGCCCTGCGTTCCGCCAATAGATTTATACCTCTGTCGTTGTCCGCATCCTGCGAGGGTGTCTGAGAAGATACAGAACACGAAACCGCTGCCAGGGGGCAGGTGATTGGTTGATGACGTCTGGCCTTCTCCGCGTCTGGTGCTGACCAGAAAACAGAGCCGCTGCACAAAACACGAAGTCCTCGGCACAGCTTAATTACAATTTACAACGTTCATAAGTGCGGCATGCTTTTTTTTAATGCTTTAAAGTGTTTGTAAACCTTTTTATATACCCAGTGAAGGGACTGGCCTGAAGTGATACTCGGAGATGAAAAATCCTCCTACATATGTTGTACCTGTTTTACTGCAGTCTTCTCTATATCAGTTCAAAGTGGAGAATTTATAAAGCTTGTCTGAGCTGTCAGAAAAAAGGGGACGGGAGCTGAAATTACACTCTGCAAAGCTTGGTGCTCTGAGAGCTGAGGGGAAGGGAAGGAAGGGAAGGGGAAGAAAGGGGAGGGAAGGGGAAGAAAGGGGAGGGAAGGGGAAGGAAGGGGAGGGAAGGGGAAGGAAGGGGAGGGGGGAAAGGAAGGGGAGGGAAGGGGAAGGAAGGGGAGGGGGGAAAGGAAGGGGAGGGGGGGGAACGGGAGGGGGGGAAGGAAGGGGAGGAGGGGAAGGAAGGGGAGGGGGGGAAGGAAGGGGAGGGGGGGAAGGAAGGGGAGGGGGGGAAGGAAGGGGGGAGGGGGGAAGTAAGGGGAGGCGGGGGGGAAGGAAGGGGAGGGGGGGGAAGGAGGGGGAGGGAGGGGGGGGAAGGAAGGGGAGGGAGGGGGGGGGAGGATAAGGAGGGAGGAAGGGAAGAGGTGGGAGGAAGGGGAGGGGAAGGAAGGGGTGGGGAGGAGCACAGCACACCAGAACAGAGCTGAGGCTGTCAATCAGCTGGAGCTCCTCCTCTGTCACCTTTTTATCTCTTGGTGTCAGGAAAACTTGTCAGAAGTGACTCTTGCTGATTGCAGAGGAAGGAGACAGGAATGACACTTAGTGCTTTGGACGGAGACAAATACGCATGATAGAGGGATATGCTTTGTTCGTATTTCATGTCTGAGGTTTACAACTAATTTAAAGCGGAAGTAAACTGTATCTGACAACAAACTGAAAACATTATTTAATAAAATAAGATTTAACCACTTGCTTACCGTGCTCTTTCACCCCCCTCCTGCCAAAGACCAATTTTCAGCGCTGTCACTCTTTGAATGACAATTGCGCGGTCATACAACACTGTACTCAAATGAAATTTTTATCTTTTTTTTTCTTCACACAAATAGAGCTTTCTTTTGGTGGTATTTGATCACCTCTGCGGTTTTTTATTTTTCTGTTAAAAAAAAAAAAAAATCACTGAAAATTTTGAAAAGCAAAAAAACTAAATAGTTTTATATTTTGTTATAAAATTTAGCAAACAGGTAATTTTTCTTCTTCATTGATGTACGCCGATGAGCCTGCACTGATGGGCATTAATAGACGGCACTAATGGGCACCGATAGGCTGCACTGGTGAGCACTGATGAGGCTGCACTGATTGGCATTGATAGGTGGCACTGATGGGTGGCAGTGATAGAAAGCACTGATGAGTCACTGATTGGCACCACTGGTGGGCATTGATAGGTGGCACTGGTATGCACTAGTGGGCACTGACATGTGGCACTGATGGGCAGGCTTGACATGGATGCGCCTCTTCCCCTTCAGGACCGATGTCCCTTCACAGAAGCTGGTGATTAGCTTTTATTTTCTCCTTACGATGTCAGCGTATGGAAAAAAAAAGTAAATAAAAATGATTGGTCTTCTGTTTACAGCATGTGATCAGCTGTCAGCCAATGAGGCAATCAGGTGATAAGGGGCTGATCTGTGATCCCCCAAGTCTCATTGACTCTGATCACAGATCTCTGTGGGAAGAGTGCAAAGGGGAGGTCTATTGACGGCCTCCCAGCATTGTAGGTCCGCACTGTAGCCGTCATTTGGCTATAGCACGGACGGGAAGGGGTTAAAGTTCTTCTAAAGCCTCAAGGTTTTGTACCTTAATGCCTTTTATCCCCCCCCCCCCCCCCATCCTCCTCTATTCTTACCTGAGCCCGATCCGATTCAGCGATGTGCACAAGAGCAGCGGCTCCCTCCTCATTGGACAGAGTGATAGCAGCAGCCATTGGCTCCCACTGCTGTTAATCAGATGCTGTTATGATGGAGTGGGCCGAGTCAATAGACGTAGACTGGGTGGCTCAGGAGCGAGCACACACAGGTGTCCCCAGAAAAAGTGGCTTTCTCTGGGGGGCACTTGCTGAAGAGGAGGGGGCCTGGAGCACCAGCAGGGCACCCCAGAAAAGAAGGATCGGGGCTGCTTTGTTGCAGAGAGCAGGTATGTATAACATGTTTGTTATTTTAATTTAACCACTTTCAGACCGGACCATTTTGCAGGCCAACGACCAGACCACTTTTTGCAATTCGGCACTGCGTCTCTTTAACTGACAATTGCGTGGTCGTACGGCGTGGCTCCCAAACACCGATGTCCTTTTTTTCCCACAAATAGAGCTTTCTTTTGGTGGTATTTGATCACCTCTGCGGTTTTTATTTTTTGCGCTATAAACAAAAAAAGAGCGACAATTTTGAAAAAAAAAAAAAAATTTTTATAATATAATATAATTTTTATAATAAATATCCCCGCAGTTTAGGCCGATACGTATTCTTCTACATATTTTTGGTAAAAAAAAATTGCAATAAGCGATTAGTGATTGGTTTGCGCAAAATTTATAGCGTTTACAAAATAGGGGGATAGTTTTATGGCATTTTTATTAATTTTTTTTTTTTTTTACTAGTAATGGTGGCGATCAGCGATTTTTATTGTGACGGCGACATTATGGCGGACACATCAGACGTTTTTGACACATTTTGGGACCATTGTCATTTATACAGCAATCACTGCTATACAAATGCACTGATTCCTGTGTAAATGACACTGGCAGTGAAGGTGTTAACCAGGGGGTGGCAGTGTAGGGGTTAAGTGTGTCCTAGGGGCGTGTTACTGTGGGGGGCTGGGCTGTGTGTTAGTGAACACTGATCTCTGCTCCAATCACAGAAAGCAGAGATCAGTATCACTTGTTGCTAGGCAGAACGGGGAGATGCCGTTGTAAACAGCATCTCCCCGTTCTGCCTAGCAACAAGTGACACTGATCTCTGCTTCCTGTTCTCCTTCCCCGTGAGACTATCGCAGGTATGCCCGTAGCGATAGAGTCCGCAGGACCCGCAACCGGACTCACGGGGGTCCCGACCGACACACGCCACCGGCGGCGCGCACGCGATGGCAGGGCAGCAAATTCAACTGGACATACCTGTACGCCAGTTTGCTTGCGTGCCATTCTGCCGACGTACATCGTCGTACGTCGGTCGGGAACTGGTTAAAACAAAAAAAAAAAAAAAAAAAAAAATAAAGGTTTAATATCACTTTACAGCAAACTCCCCCAACCATCCATGTCTCCATGCTTTATTTTGTTGAGAAATCACTTAAAAAAAAAATAAATAAAAAATAACACCCCCTCCTAGCATTTTTAGCTGCGGCCATCTTGGCTAAGGGCAGATGATTCATGTAGCATTTACATTTTGGGATCCATCTGCCCTTAGCTCAGGCATGCAGGATGTGCTTAGCCGAAATAAAAAGACCTTCCTTTCCAATGAAAGAAAGAAAACATTCATGAAGACTCCTGAGATGTAGGACATTTAGGCCTAGGCCAGAAACCAAGAAGAAACCTGAAGAAATGTTAAGTTTAAAACAAGTAACTATCATAAACTTTCCTATTTCAGTACATGTTGAGTGAGAGAGTTCACTTCTGCTTCATGGAAATGCGATCAGCAACAGGAATTCATCTTGGAGGGTCACCGGGGACACAAGATGTACGCTAGGTAAGAAACAAAACGGTTGAATTCCTTTTAAGATGTAAAAAAAAAAAAAAAAAAAAAAAAAATACTCTTCTCTAAAGTAGCGTGTATTTCTGAAAGCTCCTGAACCCGTTGTCTTTGTACATAGCTTTGAAGTTACACATCAGAACGCGGTTCATAAGCTTAAAAGAAACAAACAGAAAACATCGACCTCCTCTAAACAGGCTTATGCGGAGGTGGGCATCGGCACCGCGAACCCGGGATGAGTAAACAAAACGCGATTCTGACAAGCAGGTCGCACTTGAACGCCTGATCTTGTTACGTCGATGAGAATCTCACCATAAAAACCTCTCGTTATTTGTGATAATATAAAAAGCAAACGTGGAATTACATAAAACAGTCATATAGGGTCTCGTTACCATGAAACGGCACCAAACTTTCCTAAGAGGCATTTCACGAGCAAGTCACCGCGTCCAAGAACAACGCTTAGGCTTTAGAGGTGTGTCCATAGACCAGCGATTGACGGGCAGCCAGAAGGTGATGTGATGCCTCCTCATTGCCCGTTTTAGTTGTGTGCGCTGCATTGGAGGCGTTTGGAGCACTTCCCTGTTTGCTGGTGTAGCGCTAACCCCGAAGGAGCTGCTGGTTAGTTTTGGGCTTACCGTTACCTCCTGTTTTCCTCGTTGTATGTCTAGGGGTGTCCCGTGGTAGATGGCCCAGTAACTTAGAGACTGGCAACAGATCCACTGAATGGATTTTATTTGCAATAAACGTAGACAATGAAACAGTCTCTTGAATTGGGATCAGAGGGTTGGAAAGGGAAGTTCAGGTACTCTTAGACCCCTTTCACACTGGGGCGTTTTTCGGGCATTTTTCAGGCGCCTGTAAAGCGCTTGAAAGAACCTGCAACTGTAATCCCAATGTAAAAGCCAGAGTGCTTTCACACTGAGATCCCTTTCAGACTGGAGCGTTTTTCAGGCGCTTTAGCTTTAAAAAAAAGCACCTGAAGGAAGCCGCAACTGCAATCCCAATGTAAAAGCCCGAGTGCTTTCACACCGAGGCGCTGCGCTGGCAGGGCGTCAAAAAAAAAGTCCTGCAAGCAGCTTCTTTGCAGCACTTTTGGAGCGGTGAATACACGGCTCCTAAAGCGCCCCTTCCCATTGGAATCAATGGGAAGCGCCTGTAAAACGCATGAAAAGCGCTATTGGCAGCAGCGTTTTTAACCCTTTATTTGGCCACTTGCAGGGGTTAAAAGCACCCCAATAATGCTTGAAAAGCGCTGCTAGTTTAAGCGGCGCTTTCTGAGTGTTTTCCAGGCGCTGACATTGTGAAAGGGCTCTTAAAGCACTTGGGCTTTCACATTGGGACTGCAGATGAGGCTTCTTTCAAGCGCTTTACAGGCGCTTGTTTTTAACGCTAAAGCGCCTGAAAATTGCCCCATTGTGGAAGGGGTCTTAGTGTCAAAGTCAAATTTGTTGAAGAACTTGCTTACTTTGACTGCATCCAGAAAATAGGCATTCGCAACTGGATGATCACTCAGGTTGGACAGTCCCTCTCTCACAAGGCCGAGCAGCCAACAAGGTGCTTCCTCAGGAACAAGTCTCTGCCACAGACGTTGTTGTAGAACGTGCAAGATAATGTCTTTTCCACAGAGGTTGTTGTAGAACATGTAGGAAAACTAAGCTTGAAACACTTGTAGGATACCTGGTTCTTTCAGCCAGCTTGGCGATATCCACAAGACCGGATTCTCTCGGTTACTTCAGCCCTTCCAGGCTCTTACTAAGAAGCCAACCTGTACGTGGTCTTCCTCTGAAGAGTCCTCCCCTGGAATACTTGAAGTTACTGGGTCTCTCCCAAACCGGAGACGGCTCCCAACCACCACAGAATCCTCCTCTTAGTTTCCTTGCCTCAGGCTAGCCAGCCCCGAGACATTAAAGTCAGGTGGATCTGCACCCCAGGCCATAGCCTTCTTGGGGGCTGGTCAGGAGGACCAGGACCATGAAGTCAGTACATCATTTTGGACCGGAAACCCCGAACCACGTGACGTCCGCATCTTAAGTACCCTCTCCCAGAAAGCACAGCGAGAACGTTACTCCGCCTGGGCGGGCTCCGAGAGAGAGTAACTTAAGAACCTAATAGTTCCATGCCTGCCAGAAAAGACAGTGCCCCCTGTGGCCAGGCTGAACATCTCACGGCGCTGCCTGATGAAGGAGCATGCATGCTCCGAAGCGCCGCTTTGTCCAGCCCGTCTCCTGAGGACACCGACTCCTTGAACATCGGACCAAGGGCACCACAGCTACCAGCACTACCCCGATTACTCTGACCATTCCGAGGGAATACATGGAATAGACCAAAACACCAACCATCGGTCAAAAAGTCAGATGCCGGAAACCCTGCTTTACAGCCCTGCGAGTCGTCCCCATGGACATACGGATGAAACATTACATCTCTGATGTGCCTTTACACCACTAATTTAATGTGAGTGTTTTTTAACCATTTTTAATAAATTTGAGTAACTTCACTGCTGTAGTTATGTTAACAAGGTTGTACACACAAAGCAATGCGTTAAAGTAACTAGTAATAAAGTACCAGGTTTCACCCAAGGATAGGCACTGCAGTACACTCGCTTGTAACCTCTGTCTGGGTGGTAAAATCTTCCTAACGATATTTCAGAGCTTCATACTATTGCTCGCGCCAATTAAGATATCTCTACGCGCATCACACATCAAAAACAAAATTTTCCTGGAAGAGTGGAAATGTATGTACTGGGAATCCACCAACGCAGAGCAGAAAATGTCATTCTTATTTTTAGGCTTTGCTCTCTCAGTTCCCAAAATAATTTTTTTAATTGCCCATTCTGAGGAGTAAACAAGCAAAATAATAAAAGTTTTAACGATCGTAGCAATTAAAAAAGCTGAAAGACATTCTCTCTGTTTATGGGGACTGTTGTTGCGGCCAAAGATTTCTCCTAATTTTAACTAAACTTGTCTGCCGCCCATCGAAGGTCTGACAGATAAACAACAATTTGTGGCAAAAAGCTCTCTTCATGTAGCTTTCAATCTATATCTAAAGAGACAAATCCAGGAGACGTTGGGACCTCAAGCCTTGAATTGGAGAGAGTATAACTATTTAAAACGAGCTGACCGTCTCCGATGAGGTTGGGGCGAGGTGACCCTTCGGTGGGTATCAGGGCTGGACTGGGAAATTTGGCATTTTGAGTGTCCCATCAGCACTCCCTTATATCAGAGTGTCCCATCAGCACCCCTTACTTCAGAGTGTCCCATCACCAGCCCCCTTACAAAAGAGTGTCCCATCACCAGCCCCCTTACATCAGAGTGTCCCATCACCAGCCCCCTTACAACAGAGTGTCCCATCAGCACCCCCTTACATCAGAGTGTCCCATTTGCCAGCCCCTTACATCAAAGTGTCCCATCAGCACCCGCTTACATCAGAGTGTACCATCAGCACCCCCTTACAACAGAGTGTCCCATCAGCACCCCTTACATCAGAGTGTCCCATCAGCACCCCCTTACATCAGAGTGTCCCATCAGCACCCCCTTACAGAGTGTCCCATCAGCACCCCCTTATATCAGAGTGTCCCATCAGCAGCCCCCTTATATCAGAGTGTCCATCAGCAGCCCCCTTACAGAGTGTCCCATCAGCACCCCCTTACATCAGAGTGTCCCATCAGCAGCCCCCTTATATCAGAGTGTCCATCAGCAGCCCCCTTACATCAGAGTGTCCCATCAGCACCCCCTTACATCAGAGTGTCCCATCAGCAACCCCTTACATCAGAGTGTCCCATTGCCAGCCCCCTTACATCAGAGTGGCCCACAGAGCCATCGGCCCACCGGGAAACTCCCGTTAGTCCCGATGGCCAGTACATGCCTGGTGGGTATCCAGAATGGGACCCAAAGCATAAACATAAGAGGAACACCAAACCAAAACGATGAAAAGGTCTTTATTAATTCCTCATGTGATCACGAAAGACAGCTCATGAGTTTCGGGGATCAACACAATCCATCTCCTGTGCAATGTTGGGGGGTGGGAGTGGAAGAACCACTGCACTGGTAAATGTAATAGCAGGCCAGGGTGGGGCTCTAAGTAACAACCTTTTAGAGAAAAAGATGAATAGTCACCAAAGAAAAACACGTATAAAAGGCACATGAAATACAAATAGTAATTCATACACTTAATATGATCATTACCAATATTAATCTCCCATAGAATTAGCATAATACAATGTTTTACTCTATATAGTGGGCCTTTAAGAAATACAGTGGTGGCACCTCCTTACCCCAACTCTAGCGTAGTAGAATCTGACTGGTTTAGCCCAAAACAAAACTAGACTGGTGCAAGACAGACAGGACTTGTCAGGCTCTAGTAGACTTTAAACAAAATGGTGGCCATCTGCGCAAAGGCAACCGCCTCTCTGTTGCATATATGTGAATGAGATGGACAAAATATGGCTTCAGCTCCTGTTCCCCACCTCTAGAGAACTCCTTAGACGCATTTCACCCTTTTCAGGGCTTAATCGCAGAGGCTTCTATGATTAAAAAAGGGCGAAACACGTCAGAGGAGCTCTAGAGGTGGAGAACACGTTCTGAACTCATTCATATCTCTGAGCTGGCTGTTCAGCTGTTGGCCAATTGCCAGCTCCCATCTCTCCACGGTGACTCAACTGTTGATGATATCCTGCTCGTCAGTCCTGACTACTTAAGCCGTCCAGTCCAGAGGATCTCTGCCTTCGCCTTGGTCAATATCACAGAGATCTCCTGCATTCCTGTTAAAAGACTTGCTTGGATGACATCCCTTCTGGCTCCAGATCCTGCTTGCTGTTTTACTACGCTCATCTCCGGCTCCCTGACGTTTGGCTTGTCTGACTATCCATTCCGGTTCCTGAATTCTAGCTTTGTTTTGACTATGTTTGTTCTATTTACCATTATTATTAAACAAGTGTGATTTAACTGTACTTCTGTCTCGGTCTAATTTCATGATTTCTGACAGAGCAGAGGACACTCAAGTGCATAGAATAAGAGTCCGGAGTCAGGAGTCCTTAGGGATACAAGGGTCTCTGGAGGCACAGGGTACACAAACCAGCTCAGAGGTATGCTGGAATGCAAGTAACACTGGAGACACTGAAGTGCACAGAAGTCAGGCAGTAGAGGCACGGAGCAGGGGGGCTCAGCTACTATTATAGTCACGTGTTGCTCGAACGCCTACTACTTTAAGGAAGTGCCTGGCATCGGATTTGGAGAACCCAAACAGCATGGCAGCACATTGAAGAGGAGGCCCACTGCTGGTACGGACCACATGTGAGTGTTACAACTGGATTCTAGGTTTTCTCCTCCCATTGCAAGAACTACTGTCCAGAGGATAGGATGTGATGTGGCTAATGTGAAGACAGCTTTGGGTAATTAAGTTAAGTGTGTAAAAAAAACATTTTAGAGGAATATATATACAATTAATTTAAATGCAATTGTTTTGCATCTGCCTGGAGTTCAGCTTAAAGTCCAGTTTAAGGTAGCTTTCAAGTCTGGTATAAAACAAAACCTGATGGCAGGACCCCCGTGTCCCATCCTCTTCTGGAGGTTGTCCATAAAGGACATGTGCAGCACAACTGTGCTTTGATCATTCCCCAGACGCATGGAGCCCATCTGAGCTCACCAAGACATATTGCATCTTGCCAGCTGATTGCAGGACTCCTTCTAAAGATCTTCTGGAGGTATGGAACCCAGGAGCATCTCTGGGTGGGGTTGAACTTTTCACCAATGCTTGTTACGCTCTCTTCTTCTCCGTGTCACGCTCTCTTCATCCTGTTAGTAACACTTTGTTGCTCGACTTGTCTTCAGAACATTGTTCACTCAGCAATGACACATTGGGCAGTGCGGTACGGACTACACAGAATCTTTCCCTTCAGTCTTTGTCTCCAAGGACCTGATACGCCAATACAGTGGTCTCAAAACTGTGGCCCTTTTCTTGCCCTTGGGACACTATTCATCCCACCGATATGTTGCACTATTCCACTGACACCAACAACGGGGCATAATTCCTGTCACTAATATGAATAGGTCAGTAATCCTACCAATGACCCAGACTGTGGAGCACTAGTCTTCTTACTGACACCAATGACGGGGCACTATTTTTCCCACTGACGGGGCACTATTCTTCCCACTGACGCCAATGACGGGGCACTATTTTTCCCACTGACGCCAATGACGGGGCACTATTCTTCCCACTGACCCCAATGACGGGGCACTATTCTTCCCACTGACACCAATGATGGGGCACTATTCTTCCCACTGACGCCA
>NW_027507785.1:50137463-50342463 GCF_037356315.1 Lithobates pipiens
TGAGCTCGCCATTAAAAGTGACAGAGATTGGCCAGACTAGAACACTGACGGGGCTGTTGGAGCAGTTGCAGAGACTATGGTTATAAAAGGTGACAGTCATTTTTGTAGCTGGTGATACAAACCTTCCAGCCCCTTTGACTCCATATTTTAAAAATGGCATTTTCTCTTTTTTCCCGTTGCAATGTATAAGAATTGAAACAAATTCGTTTTTAATAAATGTGTCCTGCTGTGAAGTTTCACACATGGTAAACACATGGAAAGAAAATGAATAGCACAGCAACTTCCTGGAGATTCCTTTATATACAAGTATGTGGAATCAAAAAGTTTTGCATGGTAAAAATATATTTCTTTTTTATATGACTGTAAGTCATTTATAGCAGTAGTAAACCTCTGAAAATGAAAAATGAACAAAACATATCTTTACATAATGTGCGCTTGCCAAGTGTGATTTCTATCTAGTTTGTCATTCCCCTGCTATCTGCATTAGTGACTTCTGACAGAGTATGCCAAAACCAGACAATCCTGGGAGACCCCCCCCCCCCCCCCCCCCCAATCCTTCTCAGGTGTGCATGTTTCCCTATGAGACTGTGCACAAGTGTTGCGTCCATTCTGTCCCAGATTACACTCTGCTCTGCTCTATAATGTGCAGTGTGTGACGTTGGATCCCCGAACCCTGCTGGGCTGAAGATGAACAAGTAACTTATGTAGGAGGATTTGTTTCATCTCTGTGTATGTAGGTTAGTCACTTCACTGGGTATATGGGAATGGTTTATAAGCATTTTAAAAGTCTAAGGCTGGCCATACATTATCAAATTTTCTTCTACAATCTTCCTTTAGATTTACCAAAACCGTATAATAGGAGGTCAGAGCTAAATACTTTCAATTTGTATGCAATCAGGCAGGCCCTTGCATTACATAGCTGAAGGTACATCTAAAGGAAAATTAATAGGAAAATGGTATAATGTATGGCCAGTTTAAAGGATATGTAAAGGTTTGTGTTTAAAAAAAACAAAACAAAAAAAAACAAACATGTCATACTTACCTGCTCTGTGCAGTTTGTTTTGCACAGGGTGGCCGATTCTCCTCTTCTGGGGTCCCTCAGTGGTGCTCCTGGCTCCTCCTCTTCTCGAGTGCCCTGTTGCAGAGGTGCTGTGTCCATTGACACAGACAGCAGGACTTGGCCACGCCCCCAGCTTCTCCCGTTCTATTGAATTTGATTGACAGCAGCGGGAGCCAATGGCTGTACTGCTATCAACGTATCCAATCAGGACCCGAGAGCTGGTGTGTTCGTCCCCGTTGCTGGAATGACCGAGTTCAGGTAAGTAAAAGGAGGGCAGATGCATCACAGTACTGTCCTCAGCCCCTTCACATAACCCTCTCCCCTACTGAAGTGCACCCCCCATAGCAGTGCCCATTGGCCCCTTCACATCACCTTCCCACTATAGTGACCTCTGCTCCTCCATAGCAGTGGCTTCCCTCTACTGTAGTGTCCCCTGCCCCCCCCCCCCCAATATCAGTGTCCTCTGCCCCTTCACACAACCCCATCCCCTATTGAAGTGCACCCCCCCATAGTAGTGTGCGTTGCTCCTTCACATCACCTTCCCACTATGGTGTCCTCTGCCCCCCCCCCCCCCCCCCCATAGCAGTGTATGCCCTCTACCACCTTCACATCACTCCCTCAACTGTAGTGTCCTCTGCCCGCCCCCCCCACCAATAGCAGAGTCCTCTGCACCCTTCACATTAAACTCCCCTTTTCTAGTGTCCTCTGCCCCTTCACATCGCCCCCCCCCCCCCATTAGCAGTGTCCATTGTCCCCTTCACATCACCTTCCCACTATAGTGTTCTCTGCCCCCCCCCCACTTCCCACTGTGGTGTCCTCTGCGCCCCCCCCCCCCCAAGCAGTGTATGCCCTCTACCACCTTCACATCACTCCCTCAACTGTAGTGTCCTCTGCCCCCCCCCCCCCCCCCACCAATAGCAGTGTCCTCTGCACCCTTCACAGTAAACTCCCCTTCTCTAGTGTCCTCTGCCCCTTCACATCGCTCCCCCCCCCACCCCCATTAGCAGTGTCCATTGTCCCCTTCACATCACTTTCCCACTATAGTGTCCTCTGCCACCACACACCCTCCCTCCCCCATAGCAGTGTAGGCCCTCTGCCACCTTCACATCTCTCCCTCTACTGTAGTGTCATCTGCACCTTTCACATCAAACCCCCTCTCTCTCTAGTGTCCTCTGCCCCTTCACATAACCACCCCCCCCTCCCCATAGCAGTGTGCATTGCCCCCTTCACATCACCTTCCCACTATAGTGTCCCCCCCCCCCCCCCATAGCAGTGTATGCCCTCTGCCACCTTCACATCTCTCCCTTTACTGTAGTGTCCTCTGCACCTTTCACATCAAACCTCCCCCCCCTCTCTAGTGTCCTCTGCCCCTTCACATAACCACCCCCCCTTCCCCATGGCAGTGTGCATTGCCCCCTTCACATCACCTTCTCACTATAGTGTTCCCCCCCCCGCCCCCATAGCAGTGTATGCCCTCTGCCACCTTCACATCTCTCCCTCTACTGTAGTGTCATCTGCACCTTTCACATCAAACCCCCTCTCTCTCTAGTGTCCTCTGCCCCTTCACATAACCACCCCCCCCTCCCCATAGCAGTATGCATTGCCCCCTTCACATCACCTTCCCACTATAGTGTCCCCCCCCCCCCCCCCCCCCCATAGCAGTGTATGCCCTCTGCCACCTTCACATCTCTCCCTTTACTGTAGTGTCCTCTGCACCTTTCACATCAAACCTCCCCCCCCTCTCTAGTGTCCTCTGCCCCTTCACATAACCACCCCCCCTTCCCCATGGCAGTGTGCATTGCCCCCTTCACATCACCTTCTCACTATAGTTTTCCCCCCCCCCGCCCCCATAGCAGTGTATGCCCTCTGCCACCTTCACATCTCTCCCTCTACTGTAGTGTCCTCTGCACCTTTCACATCAAACCTCCCCCCTCTCTAGTGTCCTCTGCCCCTTCACATAACCACCCCCCCCCCTCCCCATAGCAGTGTGCATTGCCCCCTTCACATCACCTTCCCACCAATAGTGTCCTCTGCCCCTCCATAGCAGTGTATGCCCTATGCCACATTCATATCGCTCCCTCTGCTGCCCCCCCCCCCCAATAGCAGAGTCCTCTGCCCCCTTTACATCACCCCCTCCTACTGTAGTGTCCTCTGCGCCCCCCCCCCCCCAAAAATAGTGTAATGTGCCCGATTCACTTCATCCTCCCGACACAGCAGAGTGTAGGTGGCATTCTCCTACCTTACAACGGCTGTACAGCAGAGCAGAGAGCGGGAGACAGCACAGTACTGGACGGAGGGTGGGAGGTGGAGTTAACTTTTCATAATAACAAGCTGGTAAACGATTGCTAGGACTGTCCAGCATCCTAGCAGCCAATCATCAGCTGGTTAACTTGAAAGGTTAACCACGGCAGCTCCCACCCTCCATCCAGTACTGTGCTGCTACTCTCCACTCCACTCCACTGGAATGATTGGCAAAGCCCGGTTCGTGATCCACCCGTCATCTTAGGGTTGCCACCTTTTGTTCAAGTCAAACCCGAACACTTTAGCGGAGCGCGCCAATTTTTTTTTATAGTAAAAACTATACATATATTTTGCTATTAAATGACATCTCTAATCATATGAAGTTAATAACAAGAGTCCCCCTTTACATCAGAGTCCACAGAGATCCCCTTTACATCAGAGTCCACAGAGTTCCCCTTTACATCAGAGCCCACAGAGATCCCCTTTACATCAGAGCCCACAGAGTTCCCCTTTACATCAGAGCCCACAGAGATCCCCTTTACATCAGAGCCCGCAGAGATCCCCTTTTAGGCTGGGTTCACACTACTGTGGTGTACGAGATCGGATGTGATTCGCACCGCGCTGCAGTGCAAATCACATGTGATCTCTGTGCGATGCGAGTACAGCCATACAGATAGTATGGCTGAATTTGCATCGCACCCGCCCCAAACTCGCACAGTACCCTTTTTTTTGGTCCGCCGCAGAATCGGATCGCATGGGTGGTCACACCATGCGATCCGATTCCTGTCCGAGTTTGCAGATCGCACTTCGATATGCGAACTGATCTGGGGGTGTCATTAACATTTCACTGACACTCCCAGCAGTTCTCATAGGGCAGTGTGAACTACCGCCGGGAGGCATGAGATGCGGGAACCCGCCGCGGATTCACGGTGTTCCCGCATCGCTGCAGTGTGAACCCAGCCTTACATCTGAACTCGCTGAGTTCCCTTTCACTGTAAGGGGGGACTCTGCAGACTCTGATGTAAGGGAGAACTCTGGGGACTCTGACATAAGGGATGCTCTGGGAAGCCTGATGTAAGGGGGAACACTGAGAACTCTGACGTACGGAGAGGACTCTAATGTAAAGGGGGAACACTGGCCTCTGGTTTAAAGGGGAAATCTGATGTAAGGGGTGCTCTGAGAACCCTGATTTACCTAAGTGTACTCACTCAGAGGCAGAAGAGAGAAGGGGGGAGACTTCAGTCACAGACAGGGATGGATGGTGAGCTCACTCACCCCTTGGCAGTCAGCATCTCTCATCCTGATGTATCTGAGGCTGCTGAATTCCAATTTTTTCGGCCCCAACTTTCCTTTTCTGAGGCACAGCGCCAGGGATTGGAGTGTGGGCAGATCCAGAGGGGTAGGGGGTGGGGGGAAGAGGTTCTGATCGAGCCCTCTCTCCTCTCCCATCTGTGTGCGTTTCGGGGGGGGGGGGGGGGGGTTAGTGCTGGCTTTGAGCAG
This sequence comes from Lithobates pipiens, assembly GCF_037356315.1. Classification (NCBI taxonomy): domain Eukaryota; kingdom Metazoa; phylum Chordata; class Amphibia; order Anura; family Ranidae; genus Lithobates; species Lithobates pipiens. The sequence goes on from NW_027507785.1 coordinate 50,142,265, forward strand.
TGTGAAAGAGTGTAACAGACACTTTCAGCTTAGACAACTGCAGTCAGCAACCCTGCTGGTAGGCCATAGTCCAGCCTAGCTAATGTGTCCGGGTTTCAGGCAGTCTGAAACCCGGACGCATGATTCCAAGCCCAAACTGTCCGGGTGAATCCTGGACAGGTGGCAACCCTACGTCAGCTGCCTGTGATCAACGGATTGCCGGCCCTGGAGCTAGATAACAACCTTCAGCCAGTAAATGACTGAATTTCGAATGCACATGGTGGGAAGCTCACAGTGTGCAGTGAAATCAGAGGAAGCTGTTTCAGTCCAGGAGAGGAGCCGCTACAACTGTGCAAGACTGAAGGGAAGGCCGGAGGAAGGATTTAATGTTTTTAAACCCCAAGATGCCATTATTTTAACTTTTTCCAAGAGAGAGAACATTTACAAAAAGTAAACCATCTGTCTTTTGTAGAAGGTCAGCGCTAAATCATTAGCAATGTGTACAGAAAAACAAAAGTGCTAAAGGAAAGAGATTCTAAAAACAGATGTAGCGGGTTGCTGTCCTGCGATACCCGCGGCTTCAATTGGAGGAAATGGAGACAGCGGTGTTATGAAAATGTTTTATCGGAGATGCCAGGGGCTTGGGATTCGAGGATGAAGTTTTTGTTATTTATGGGCTCGCCGTCCGGCTGCCAGGCTGGAGTTATCGGCGGTTTTATTAGGGCAGTTATAAAAGGCAGTTTGGCCGCCGAATGTTCCAAGAACAGTGCAGGAAAAATTCAATCTGTGTGCGGCTTCCACAGAGCTCCTGCGGCTCCCGATCTCCGCTTTGTTTATTGCCGGAAAGGCAAAGACTGGCACTGCGACCCATGACATCCGCATGAAGCGATACTCCTTTATCTGCAACATTATAGTGACAGCCCCGGGCAAACACCAACAACGCAGCCTTTAACTCACTTACATATACAGGGCCTTGAAAAAGTATTCATACCCCTTGACATTTTCCACATCTTGTCATGTTACAACCAAAAACATGAATGTATTTTATTGGGATTATATGTGATAGGTCAACACAAAGTGGCACATAATTGTGAAGTGGAAGGAAAATGATAAATGGTTTTCAACATTTTTTACAAATAAATATGTGAAGGGGGGGGGGGGGGGCATTTGTATGGCGCCCCCCGGAGTCAATACTTTGTAGAACCCCCTTTCACTGCAATTACAGCTGCAAGTCTTTCTGGGGATGTTTCTACCAGCTTTACACATCTAGGGAGGGATATTGTTGCCCATTCTCCTTTGCAAAATATCTCAAGCTGTCAGATTGGATGGAGAACATAAGTGAACAGCAATTTTCAAGTCTTGTAACAGATTCTCAATGGGATTTAGGTCTGGACTGTGACTGGGCCATTCTAACACATGAATATGCTTTGATCTAAACCATTCCATTGTAGCTCTGGCTGGATGTTTCGGGTCGTTGTCCTGCTGGAAGGTGAACCTCCGCCCCGGTCTTCTAAGATTGCCCTGCATTTGGCTCCATCTAGCTTCCCTGTTGAAAAAAAGAATCTCACAACATGATGCTGCCACCACCATGTTTCACGGTGGGGATGGCAGTGTTTTTTTTCTGCCACACAGCGTTTTGCTTTCAGGCCAAAAAGTTGAATTTTGGTCTCATCTGAGCAGAGCACCTTCCTCCACATGTTTGCTGTGTCCTCCACATGGCTTCTCACAAACTGCAAACAGGACTTCTTATGACTTTCTTTCTCCAATGTCTTTCTTCTTGTCACTCTTCCATAAAGGGCAGATTTGTGGAGAGACGACTAATAGCTGTCCTGTGGACAGATTCTCCCCCCTGAGCTGTGGATCTCTACAGCTCCTCCAGAGTTACCATGGGCCTCTTGGCTCTTCTGTGATGAATGATCTCCTTGCCCGGCCGGTCAGTTTAGGTGGACAGCCATGTCTTGGTAGGTTTGCAGTTGTGCCATACTCTCTATTTTCGGATGATGGATTGAACAGAGCTCTGTGAGATGTTCAAAGCTTGGGATTTTTTTTAAATAAACTTCTCCACAACTTTATCCCTGACCTGTCTGGTGTGTTCCTTGGCCTTTATGCTGCTGTTTGTTCACTGAGGTTCTCTAACAAATCTGAGGGCTTCACAGAACAGCTGTATTCATACTGAGATTAAAAAATTACACACAGGTGGACTTTATTTACTAATTAGGTGACTTCTGAAGGCAATTGGTTCCACTAGATTTTAAAGTTTGGGTATCAAAGTAAAGGGGGGGCTGAATACAAATTTACCCCACACTTCACATATTTGTAAAAAAACGTTGAAAACCATTTATCATTTTCCTTTCATTTCACAATTATATGCCACTTTGTGTTGGTCTATCACATGACAAAATGTGGACAATTTCAAGGGGCATGAATACTTTTTCCCCCTACTCAGCCAATTTCATTTTCTGAAGTTGGCTGTACTGCCAGACGGTACTTACTAGAGCTTGCAGGATTGGTGGATGTGTGGTGTGGTGAGGCCATAGATTATGGGATTGGAGCCATCCCTGCCGGGAAACACAAGTATTATTGATAATCTGATGCTATAAATCCAACATGCTGGTTGTACCCAAGTCGATCAATGGATCAACTTGGTTACAAAATAGCCTGCCCATAGATGGATCGAATCTCGCTGAACCAGCCAGGATTTGATCCATATATGATCAGCTTAATAGACTAGAAGGTGTTCAGGGTGGGTGTCACTAGATGTGATGCTGAATAGTAGGAATGAGCTCAAGCACAATCGGATACTAAGTCCATACTTGCCTGGGGTATCCCCCAAGGAAGCTGCATGCCACCAGTCATAAGCAGCCAAGGTATTCCTCACCACACAGCCTCCCGTATACAAAGGTTGTATGTATATAAGTGGCAATGGGTTAAGGAAATGCCTCAGCCGCATAGTGTTCTTTTTAGGGGCCCCATTTATACCTATGCATTTTAAGTCACGATAACACGGGTACACCGGGTAGGCTTTGCTTTAAACGGTATCGGTACAAATTCATGTGATGAGTGTTAGAAGACTTAGACTATTAGATGGGTCCTCGAGCCTATGAAAATAACAGTGGATGAAAACATACAGTCCGTCAACATGTGTTACATGTTACGTGCACTCACCGGCTACTCTATTAGGTACAACTTGCTAATACCCGGGTTGGACGCCCCTTTTTTTTCTTTCAGAATTGCCTTCATAGATTCAACAAGGTGTTTGGAAACGTTCCTCAGAGATTTTGGCCCATAGTGACTTGATAGGATGTACATGAGCTGCACATCAGTGATGCCAATATCTCATTCCACCACATCCCAAATGTACTCTATTGGATGAGATGTGGTGAGTGTGGAGGCCATTGGAGGACAGGGACCTCATTGTCCAGTGGTGAGATGATTGGAGCTTTGCGATATGGTGCATTATCCTGCTGGAAGGAGCCATCAGAAGATGGGGACACTGTAGTCATAAAGGGATGGACATGGTCAGCAACAATACTCCGCTAGTATTGCTAGTACCGGGTTGGATCCCCTTTTGCCTTCAGAACTGCCTTCATTCTTGGTGGCATAGATACAACAAGGTGTTGGAAACGTTCCTCAGAGATTTTGGTCCACCACATCTCAAAGGGGACCTTTTTGGATTGAGGTCTGGTGAGTGTGGAGGCCATTGGAGGACAGTGGACCTCATTGTCCAGTGGTGAGATGATTTGTGACGTGGTGCATTATCCTGCTGGAAGGAGCCATCAGAAGATGGGGACACTGTAGTCATAAAGGGATGGACATGGTCAGCAACAATACTCAGGTAGGCCGTGGTGATTAAACCATCAATTGGTACTAAGGGGCCCAAAGTGTGCCAAGAAAATATCCTCCACACCATTACACCCCCATCACCAGCCTGAACCGGTTATACAAGGTAGGATGGATCCATACTTTCATGTTGTAAACGCCAAATTCTGACCCCACCATCTGAATGACTCATTAGACCAGGCAACGTTTTTCCAATCTTCTATTGTCCAATTTTGGTGATCCTGTGCCAATTGTAGACTCAGTTTCCTGCATTTAGCTGACAGAAGTGGCACCTGGTGTGGTCTGCTGCTGAAGGCCATCTGCTTCAAGGTGTTGTGCATTCAGAGATGGCACTCTCCATACGTTGGTTATAAGGAGTGTTTATTTGAGTTACTGTTGCCTATCATCTGGAACCAGTCAGCCCATTTTCCTCTGACATCAACAAGGCATTTTCGTCCACACAGTGTCACTCCCTGGATATTTTCTCTTTTATTCTCTGTAAACCCGAGAGATGGTTGTGCTGTGAAAATCCCAGTAGTTTTTGAAATACTCAGACCAGTACCGTCTGCCCCCAAACCAAATGCCACGTTCAAAGTCACTTAAACCCCCGTTTCTTCCCCATTCCGATGCTCAGTTTGAATTTTAGCAAGTCGTCTTCACCACATCTAGATTTCTAAATTCATTTAGTTGCTGTTATGTGATTGGCCGATTAGCAAGCAATTGAACAGGTGTACCTTATAAAGTGGCCGGTGAGTATACGTCAACATGTGTTACAAACATACGTTGATATGGCATGCAAAAAAAATAAAAAAATGCGCACAGAAATGCGTGAATCTGCCCAAAGAGAATATAGTTTCCCTATAAAGGAACAGGCTGCATGAACATGTATGTGGAGATCCCCTTTCTTTTCTTCAGCAATGTTAGGGAATTATCTAGGGAATCTAAGTATGTCATCAATTTCTATAGACATGTCTTAAGCGGTTAGATCATGACGAGAAATTGATTTCCTCTTTCTAGAAGTTCGGGAATCGTCCAATGGCGCGGTTTATCCCTTTAGAGCGTTCAATAAGTCCCCATCGTTTAAACCTCATAAAAGGGGCATTTAATCAACTGCCGAATTAACGACGTAGTGCTAGATGAACCCAGACAGCTGCGGGTTACAAGGTCGTACTATCTGTAGGTTTAGATTTCATTGCCAAGCTTGACTGATCCATAATGAATGTATATTTTGCAGAACTGTCTGAGAGATAAAGCAGGAATGATCAGCGTTTGCACGCGAAACATCAGCGGTCTGCCCTGCGAGTGCCAGCAATTGACAGGCGGCTATTGACTGATGGCCTGCGTGCTCCGTGGGGGGGGGGGGGGGGCGCGTCCCCCCAGAGCATTTTATGGGCCACAAAACTTTACATTCAGCAATTATAACATATTTCTCCTCCGGGAGAGGCTGGTCTGCTGAAGTCATGAGTTGAAGTTTACAGATCATGCAGACATCTGTGGACTGCGTTACAGAGAGAGGAAAGAGGAAGTGTGTTCTATGCATTACACTCCATCCAGAACTGACCATCCGCAGAAGAAATGCGAAGGAGATGGGAACCAAATCAGAGAAAATGTCATATGCTCTAGTCCAAACTTTAATAGAGTAACATCATAAATAATAGAAATCTACAGCTTTTGTGGAATAATTATGTTCCGACAGGCAACGCTGTATGCTGGCCTAGGCCAACAAGGCCCAGGCCTAGGGCAGCACTTTGCAGGGGAGTCCCCACTGGCTTAAGCTAAGCATGGTTAGTGTAGTGCCAGTCTTATGGAGCGGACTGGGTTGAGGGGCAGTTTAACCTAGCTCCCCCATAAAGCGGCCGCACTGCTACCAGTATGTTGGCAGCCGGCATTCCTGTGGGGGGGCATGCATAGAATTTTTCACTATGTTTGAGAGTAGCGCAGCTCTATTTACTACTACTATTTATTGACTGTGTATATCTCGCAGGAGGGTTGCCGCTTTATTAAGATTTATTTTTAGTGTGTTTTTTCTTTTATAAAGCAGAATATTGCCCTAAATCGATGAAGAAATTCAAATTTCAAAAAATAAATAATTTATTGGATATGTTTAAAAAAAAAAAAAAAAAAAAAATGTAATTATATATATATATATATTTTCTTCAAAATTGTCGGTTTTTTTGTAAATAGTGAAAAAAATGTAAACCGCAGAGGGGATCAAATACCACCAAAAGGAAGCTTGATATGTTGGGAAAACAAGGATATAAATTTTATTTGCGTACACGTTTTATGGTAGAAATAAAAAATATTTTTTTTCTAAATTGTTTTAATTTTTTTGTTTATATCGTAAAAAAATAAAAAATTAAAAATAAAAAGTTAAATTTAACACATAAAAAGGGGGGGGGTGATCAAATACCACCAAAAGAAAAATAATGTATACAATTGTCGTTTGGGGTACAGTGTCGCACGACTGCGCAATTGTCAGTTAAGGCGATGCAGTGCCGTATTGCAAAAAATGGCCTGGTCATGAAGGGGGTAATGGGGCGGATGAAGGGGGTAATGGGGCGGGTGAGGGGGGGTAAACCCCCCAGAGCTGAAGTGGTGGCATATGGACAGTGCAGTGAGGTGGAGCTCTCTTCTTGATGCCATCATCTTGTTGCGGAAAAAAAGTTTGAACGAGGACATTACAATATGTGTTATTGACTAGAAGACTTATAATGTATGTTTTTTTAGATGTATTCAATAGATCTTCATGAGCTTTTTTTTTTTTTTTTATCTTTACATTAAACAGATCACATTCTTTACAAAGCACGGACATTTTCCTCTGAACACACATGCCAAGCCAGCCTGTCTTTCAGCTCCTGCCACGTACACAAGTCTTGAGCGAATCCTTATAATAAAGTCAAATAAGGCAACATCCAGAGGCAAAGCTTTTGTGGGATTAAGATAGAAGATCTCAAAATAAGTTTTCCGATGAAAGAGTGTGGCCGCGTACACACGCGGGGACTGTTCGCCCAACTTTGTCCGCTGAACAGTGTTTGGGCGGACAGTCCGCTCGTGTGTGGGCTTTCAGCGGACAGTTTCAGCGGACAGTTTGACGAACAAGGTTTTTCGGAAATTCCGTAAAACTGTCCGCTGAAACCTTGTTTCAGCGAACAGTCCCCTCGTGTGTAGGCTTGTTCGTCAAACTAAGTTCCGCGCATGCTCAGAAAGGATTTACACGCCGAAAGTTATAATGCAGTGTATAGGACGTCGTATTTTTCGTCCCGTCGTACGTGCCGTTCACGTCATCGCGCACGGTTTCAGCAAACTGTTCGTTCGTCGTGTGTGGGCATGTCCGTCCATGCTAATTTTGAGCGGACTGTTTGCCGAAACTGTTTGACGGACAAAGTTGGGCGAACAGTCCGCGCGTGTGTACGCGGCCCGTGGCATTAATAATTGAGTACCAGCTTCGGGGGGATGCTGATGGTGCCAAAATTTCAAGGAATCCACATACATCGATTGCGGCAATCCCTTGCCTGTTGATGCTACGTCAAGATACAAATATAAATAAAATGTTGTAGAAAGTGGACACAGAACACAACCAGTGTGATCACAAGGAAGCACAAAGTTTCAAAAAGAACTCTTGCAAAACCACCTGTCCAGAACATTCACTAGGACTCTGGATTGGATATCAGTAAATGGAAAAGTTGCTATATATATATATATATATATATATATATATATATATATATATATATATATATATATATATATATATATATAAAATGTGTGTGTGTTGTATACTATGGTGTATGGGGTGTGGCTGTATTCCATTGTTCTATTGTGTCTGTCTGGGAGAAAAGTATTATGGGATGTGTATGTGTATTTGCTGTGGAGGGAGGGGGGAATTCCTCCAACAGCTCTCCTTGCCGATTGGACAGTCTACCCCGCCCTGAATGCAAAGGGAGGGAAGATTGTCCCGAGTGTTTCCTCTGTGTACCTGTGTTTCAATAAACAGTTCAGCAGCCAAAACTAGTACTGCCTAGTTCTTGGTTGTCAGCGGTTGGAATATCTGATATCTGTATTCAGACTGAGGTACTCTCAGTAGTGGAAGGGGTTATATAGGGAGTGCACTTTTTGTCTTGGGGCGTGCCAGTGTCCATCACTTGAAGGTGGACAATGTTATAAAAAAGTGTAGCGCTTCTCACAACTTCAAATATCATTAATCCTACTTATAGGTGTAAAGTTACAGTGAAAAAAATCCCACTATAGGGTAGTGCTCATAACACATAAATTTTTAACATAAATTGCATGTATAAGTGAAGGTTTTACCAAAAAGATGTCTAAGCGACAAAATATAAAGGAAAAAAAGGAGGAAAAAAAACAACAAAGTCCCAATAGAAAAAACAGAGTCCTTTGTGTATGGTGTCTTTATATAGTCCACAGGTGTGTAGGAAATATATTACACCTCCTTTCAAAAAGATTCATGCATTAGTCTTGTGAAATTCCCGTCACCAGACGAATTGAAGGCTTACCGGAGTTATTGGATCCTCACAAATTTACATTTGGGGGATCATACAAGCTTTTGCAACTATGTGCAGATTCACCCAGCAACCAGTTATCCGGAGGGACCTCAAATGTAGAAAATCACTTCATACGTTGATAGGTATTATGACTCCAGCCAGATATACCCATAGGCATGTTAAGAACATACGAAGAAAAAAACAGGGACCAAAAATAGCGTAATTCCGTTTTTATAGAAACAAATAAAAGATAAAAGTACAAAACTCACATGTGTACAGTGGTTAAAGCGCTTAACAGGATAAAACACAATTGCAGCAGAGTCCCGACGCGTTTCGTCATAGAAGGTGGCCTATAACCCACATAGTAACTACTATGGCTCTGTGTCCCCTGATGTATGAAAATAAATCTGATATCTATATTCAGACTGGAGGAAAATGATGAAAGCTCTCAAGTGGAGTGTGGGACGTTTCATAACACCATCTATGCATGCCCTTAAACGAAAAGACTAGAAACCAGTCAGACAACTCATAGGCTTAACCACTTGCTTACTGGGCACTTAAACACCCTTCCTGCCCAGACCAATTTTCAGCTTTCGGTGCTCTCACACTTTGAATGACAATTACTCAGTCATGCAACACTGTACCCAAATGAATTTTGTGTCCTTTTTTTCCCACAAATAGAGCTTTCTTTTGGTGGTATTTGATCACCTCTGGGGTTTTTATTTTTTGCGCTATAAATGAAAAAAGACCGAAAATTTTGAAAAAAAACGCATATTTCTTTGTTTCTGTGACAGAATTATGCAAATTATTAATTTTTCTTCATAAATTTTGGCCACAATTTATACTGCTACATATCTTTGGTAAAAATAACCCAAATTAGTGGATATTATTTGGTCTTTGTGAAAGTTAGAGAGTCTACAAGCTGTGGTGCGAATCGCACAAAATTGATCACATCTGATGTACTGGTGGCCTATCTCGCTTCTTGTGACCCAAACAAGTCAGGAAAGTACAAATACCCCCCAAATGACCCCTTTTTGGAAAGTAGACATTCCAAGGTATTTAGTAAGAGGCATGGTGAGCTTTTTGATGTTGTCATTTTTTTCCCACAATTCTTTGCAAAATGAAGATTTTTCATTTTCTTTATTTTTCTCCACAAAATTGTCATTGTAATAGGTTATTTCTCTCACGTGGCATGTGTATACCACAAATGACACCCCCCAAAAAATTCTGCTACTCCTCCTGAGTATTACAATACCACATGTGTGGGACTTTTTCGCAGCCTGGCCACATAGAGAGGCCCAACATGCAGGGAGCGCCATCACGTGTTCTAGGAGCATAAATTACACATCTAACTTGTTGACTACTTATTACACTTTTGAAATACCAGGACAATGTCACGTGACACTGATGACAGATGACACTAATATGTGGCACTGATGACACGTGGCACTAATACGTGGCACTGATGACACGTGGCACTAATACGTGGCACTGATGACACGTGGCACTAATATGTGGCACTGATGACACGTGGCACTAATATGTGGCACTGATGACACGTGGCACTAATACGTGGCACTAATACGTGCCACCGGTGACAGATGGCACTAATACGTGGCACCAATGACACGTGACACTGATGACAGATGGCACTGATAAGTGGCATTGATGACACGTGACACTGACAACAGATGGCACGTGACACTGACAGGTGGCACTGATGACAAATGGCACTGATACGTGGCACTGATGACAGATGGCACTAATACGTGGCACTGATGACAGATGGCACTATGTGGCACTAATAACACGTGGCACTGATGACAGATGCCACTTATACGTGGCACTGATGACAGATGGCACTGGGGACAAATGGCACTGACAACAGGTGGCACTGGGGACAGATAGCACTGCGGGCAGGTGGCACTGGGGTGGGGTGGATGGCACTGGGGTGGATGGCACTGGGGCGGATGGCACTGGGGCGGATGGCACTGGGGCAGGATGGCACTGGGGCAGGATGGCACTGGGGCAGGATGGCACTGGGGGGGGGGGGCATGGCACTGGGGGGGGGGGTGGCACTGGGGGAGGATGGCTCTGGGGGAGGATGGCACTTTTTATTAAACTTTTTTTTTACTTTTTTTTTTTTTTTTTTTCTTTTTTACACTGACGGCTGCTGCAGCCGTTCTTCTCTCCCCTCTCACACGCTGTCTGTGTGAGGAGGGAGAGCGGCGCTGAGAGATGATCTCATATGTTTACATATGAGATCATCTCCCATTGGACACGCCGATCACGCTGTAAACGGCCGCTGTGATTGGCCGTTTACAGCGATCTGTGTTTGCCTGTCCCCGGGGGACACGGCAAACACAGAACTTCCGCGATGCGCGCCCGCGGCGGCGCGCATTGCGGAAGTAAACACCAGGCCATCCAGGGACGGCCAGGCACGGGAAGCCGCCCGCCCTAAGGCCGGCATTCGGCTATAGGGCGGGCAGGAAGCGGTTAATTATAAAAAAGAAAAAGAAAAAAAAAAAGGTGCCCAGGCTAAAAACAGATGTCTTCATGCCAATTAAATGGTTGACCGACCTTCATTAAGTTCTCCTGAAACAGAATAGCGTTTGTCCATTATTTCAATTAAAATTGTAAGACTGGACAGAACCTGAACATAACACTCTTTTGCAAGACGCGGGGCAGTAAGCTACAGGGTATGGAATGCAAACATGAAAGCCAGCTAAAGAAACACGACCTGGCCTCCAAATACATCTAATCTCAATGTCTATATTACTCTGATCTATATTAAGCCGCCTGCTTTACTATAGAACAGCAACTGATCATCCCTGACCTGCAAACATACATTAAACCAGAACATCATAGGAGGAAGATGCATGGAGATAGTTCAAAGTCACCCAGACGTTGGCCCATGGGATGGAGGACTTTGCAAGGCAAGCTGATGTTAAAGTGCACCAGGCAGCAGATTTATGTTAAAAAGATCTAAAACATTGCTCCTGCATTAGAAGACCATGAAGATCTCTCTGACAGGCACAGTCTGAACTCTTCTTCCTTTAGGTCAGGCATATGCAATTAGCGGACCTCCAGGGTGTCATGCCTGTGGCTGTCAGAGTCTTGCTAGGCCTCATGGGATTTGTAGTTCTGCAACAGCTGGAGGTCCGCTAATTGCATATCCCTGCTTTAGGTAGTAGTTTCTAGCAAATTCTTCAACGTTCAACACTTCTGGGAACGCCAAATGCTTGCATCCCGCATTGCTCACCATGCTGGTCACTTCGGTACCCGGTATTAATGGGTTAGGTGTAGAGGTCGACCGATATATCGGCCGATATTTGGCATTTTTTAATTAATCGGCATCGGCCGATTGTGCTGATAAAAAGGCTGATTATATCTTCAGCTGGACTTACAAATGACTTCTGTAATAGAAGTCAATGCAAGATGCAGTGAAGACTTGTTTCCTCTCTGTGCAGTCTGCCAAGAAAAGAGCAAAGAGATACAATGTTTACACTTATGAATGAACTGGACTCTGTGTGTAGAGTTCTCGGTTTTCTGACACTTGTTGCTTACAAGTAAAAATCCTGTATTTTCTGCTAGAAAATCACTTAGACCCTCCAAAAATTATAAATATATTTTTTTTAGCAGAGACCCTAGGGAATAAAATAGCGGTTGTTGTAATATTTTATATTACACGGTATTTGCACAGCCGTCTTTCAAATGCAATTTTTTGGGAAAAAAAAGACACTATTTAAAAAAATAAAAATAAAAAAAACACAGTAAAGTTGGCCCATTTTTTTTTCATCAAAAAGTTTTGATTACCTGTTTTTGTGTATTTAATATATAGTTTGTTTTTTGCTTTTTTTTAAATCCAAATTATACATACGGTGAACAGGTTGGAGGTTTGTTTTGTTTAATAAATGTTTAAATGTAAGACATTTTCTGCATCACTTATTACTTAAAGAGGAAGTAAACCCTGATGAGTTTTCTTCCTCTTTGATTCCCTGCAAAGGTAAAGCATAATGGACTACTATTCATTATCATATCCATTATGTGTCACTTACCTGACGCAGGAGCCAGCGAAGTCACCGCTGTCCCCTGTAGTCCGGAGCATCCATCTTCTCAGTGGGTCTCGCTGCTCCGTCGCTGTCATTTGACGAAGCCGCGATGATGTCACTCCCGCGCATGCGCACGGGAGCCGCCACTCGTGGCATATCGCAGGTTGACAGCTGCGCACTCAGTGCACCTGCGCCGTAGACAGCGGTGCCTGTCTTTCGCCAAATATCTCCTAAACCGTGTAGGTTTAGGAGATATTTCTTGGACCTACAGGTAAGCCTTAATCTAGGCTTACCTGTAGGTCAAAGTGGTTTGTAAGGGTTTACAACCACTTTAAGGCTGCCTTCACACTGGAGCGGGCATGCGTTGACGGTAAAACGCTGCTATAGTTTTAGCGGCGATTAACCGTCATTTTAGCGGCACTATTCGGCTGCTAGAGGGGCACTTATAATCCAGCTAGCAGCCGAGGAAGAGGTTAAATGCGCCCGTGAAGCACCGCTGCCAAATCGCATTGAATGCGCTTTGGCAGTGGTGCTTATTCATTTCAATGGGCAGGAGTGGTGGAGGAGCGGTGTACACCACTCCAAACGTGCTGCTTGCAGGACCTTTTTTTTTAACATCCTGCCAGCGCATCGCCTCAGTGTGAAAGCACTCGGGCTTCCTTTTTTTTAAATCGGCCTAACATATCAGCATCATATATCGGCCATCGGCCGCCATGATTTCTAAATATCGGCATTGGCCAGAGAAAAACCCGTATCGGTCGACCTCTAGTTGGGTGTCCTCAATCCTTTGACCCTGGTGCCCAACTGTCACCACTTTGCCATTATTGAATGTCCCATGTGAGACCTTTGTGACCTGTATGCTGGTCCTAGAACACCACTAAAAGCCAGGGGTGACGTTCCGAAGATCCTCAGGTGAAAAGGAGTAGACTGTCAAAAAAAAACCTGAAGCAATGTTCGTAGTACATGAAATAGACTGTGCTCTCTCCAGCAGCCACCAATGTGCGGCAAGTAAAATTGGCTTCAGGCTGAAAGTCTCCGCCAATAGGCCACGCCCCCTAGGGCAGAGGATTGCAGGCTGAAGCTGATTTGACTTACTACATTATGGTGGCTGGCCAGGAGAGCGGTGTCTACGTCATTTACTACAAACCTTGTAGGACTTTCATTTCTTTCACACAATCTTACTTCTTTGTGTGTTGACCGTCCCTTTCCTCCGATTAGGTTTTCATAATAGATCCCGCTGACAGAAATATCAAACGTAGCACAAGTCATTTTTTAATGGCTCATTTAGACTTGTGGTTGGGGGGAGAGGGTGTTAAAATTGTGCAGTTGAGCCCCATTTTTAATGGGGGGCACTCTAATACTCATGAATTAATCACCATTGGCGTAGGACAAGGTAAGGCTAGGCCTTTAAATGCTCTAGCTCAGGTCCAAATAGATAGGTGGCCTGTCTATACCTTATGGAATATCGCAAAAGATGAATAAAAAAAAAAAAAGAAATAGAGATATTGGCTACCGTGGAGATTTATTATATAAGTCAGGTAAATGAAAAAGATAAACACCCGCCTGACAATATAGAACACTGAGCAGGTCGCCAGTGTTTTCCGAGAGGGAATTGTCACGCCTGGCTGCAATGTACATTTTCCTGAAGGGATATCGCCGGGCATTTTGAAGGGAGATCTAAAAAAACTAAAAAGAAATCCGATAAACTTCCGCTAAATATATTTAGGCCTAGAATGTAGTGGAGAAGTATCACTTACTGCAAGATGAAGGATATGTTTAGTGAAAGCCCCGAGCGCAAGTCATCCTGCAGAGCGGACATCAATAATCTGCATTTTCTTCTTTGATTAAAATGAAAGAGATGATGAGCAACTTGCTGACCAAAGTAAAGAGACCTACCAACTCGAACATCAATACCCCGAACATGAAAAGCCTCCAACCAACTCAACTTCCCAATTATCCACCGAAGTTAAATGAAACAACATTTGAGAACTAAAGGTTTACTGCAGTCATCCAAAAGATCTGTAGCCTAACAGAAAATCAGGACAGCGCATGTTACTAAACAGAAACAACTGTCACCGTCGGCCTCCTTGCATTCTCCTGGCTCATAAATAGTCTAGCACAGGGGTGTCAAATTCATTTTCACTGCAGGCCGCATTAGCATTATGGTTGTGCCCAAAGGGCCAGTTGTATCTGTAAGCCTATATAAATTTATGTAGGGCTTTAGTTCTCAAAGATTAGGCTCAGGAACTCAACTATGCCCCCCCCCCCCCGCCAAACTGCATCGAATGGTGGGTGTGGCCAAACTGCAGTAACACTAAGGGGGATCTTAAAGGGGCAGTAGCTACCAGGAATGCGTTAGGTGCGGAGGGGTCTCCAGTGCTTTTGTGTCTTCACCGACTCCTGTGTCTTTGGTTACCCCCAGAGTCTCTATCGACTCCAGAGCAACCCATGTCACAAGTGAACCTAGGGCAGGGGTGTCAAACTCAATTTCCTCTTGGGTCGTATTATGGTTGCCCTCAAAGGGCTGGCTGCATCTGTAAGACTAAATAATATCCAGAGCTTTTATTTCTTACAGAAAAAACACAGGAACCAAACCACCCCCCACTCACCCCGAACTGGATCGAATGGTGGGTGTGGCCAAATTGCACCAACAGCGGGAGGATCTTTTAGGGGCAATAAATACCAGGAGTGCGTTATGTTTGAAGTTCAGAGATGCGCTACTTATCAAGCGCAGGGTTCAGGGGTGCGCTGTGTACAGAGTGTAGAGTCCAGGGGTGCGCTGTGTACAGAGTGCAGAGTCCAGGGGTGCGCTGTGTACAGAGTGCAGAGTCCAGGGGTGCGCTGAGTGCAGAGTCCAGGGGTGCGCTGTGTACAGCGTGCAGAGTCCAGGGGTGCGCTGTGTACAGCGAGCAGGGTTCAGGGGGGTGCGCTGTGTACAGCGAGCAGGGTTCAGGGGGGTGCGCTGTGTACAGCGAGCAGAGTTCAGGGGGGTGCGCTGTGGACAGGGCGCAGAGTTCAGGGGGGTGCGCTGTGGACAGGGCGCAGAGTTCAGGGGGGTGCGCTGTGGACAGGGCGCAGAGTTCAGGGGGGTGCGCTGTGGACAGGGCGCAGAGTTCAGGGGGGTGCGCTGTGGACAGGGCGCAGAGTTCAGGGGGGTGCGCTGTGGACAGGGCGCAGAGTTCAGGGGGGTGCGCTGTGGACAGGGCGCAGAGTTCAGGGGGGTGCGCTGTGGACAGGGCGCAGAGTTCAGGGGGGTGCGCTGTGGACAGGGCGCAGAGTTCAGGGGGGTGCGCTGTGGACAGGGCGCAGAGTTCAGGGGGGTGCGCTGTGGACAGGGCGCAGAGTTCAGGGGGGTGCGCTGTGGACAGAGCGCAGAGTTCAGGGGGGTGCGCTGTGGACAGAGTGCAGAGTTCAGGGGTGCGCTGTGGACAGGGCGCAGAGTTCAGGGGTGCGCTGTGGACAATGCACAGAGTGTAAAGGGGCGCAGAGTTCAGGGGTGCGCTGTGTACAGGGCGCAGAGTTCAGGGGTACGCTGTGGACAATGCGCAGAGTGTACAGGGTGCAGAGTTCAGGGGTGCACTGTGTACAGGGCGCAGAGTTCAGGGGTGCGCTGTGGACAATGCGCAGAGTGTACAGGGCGCAGAGTTCAGGGGTGTGCTGTGTACAGGGCGCAGAGTTCAGGGGTGCGCTGTGTGCGGAGGAATGAGTTACATACAGAGTGCTGGGTTTAGGGATGTGCTCTGCACAGTGTGCAGGGTTCAGCTTTTTTTTTTCCACAGGCTGTTTGCATCTCATCTGCACCTCTCCCCTGGGGATAAGGGCCACATGAAATGGCCACATTTAGCCCACGGGTCTTGTGTTTGACAGCAGGGAAAAGTGGGATACTCCGTGAACATTAAGGACACTCTTTACCGTCATACTACTTCTCAGGACAGTTTCCTTAACAAAGCCCGGAAAATAAGCAGCACCGAGACACCTTCAGAAATGTCCCAAGCTAAGCATGTATTGGTATTAAAATGTCAGTAATAGCAGTAGCAACACTACGATCCCCTCACTCAGGTCTGTGCTAAAAATGTCCACGGGTACCTGGATGCCTCCCCCCCAATACCAGACAGACAATTCCTCAGTGGATCTTCCAGACCAGTTCCTCAGTGAAATCCCTCGCTGAGATTTTTAACAGAAACTGAACCTTCCCTGCCCCCCAGCTCTGCCACAACTGGGACTTGGATAAACACAAGTAGGACTTTCAGCTGGGTAACAGCCCTTCAGGCTGAGAACTTCTCCTCCTGAACAAGAACGGGGCTGCCCCAGGCCCCAGACTATTTATGCACTCTCTTGCCACCTACTGGGACGCCCCCCCCCAGGCATTGCCTGGGGCTACATAAAATATTCAGGCTGCTTATTTGTCTCTCCCAACCTACCACATTCTGGAATCCGGAAAACAGGAGGAAGCCATCAAACCTGCATCCTGCAGAACCCAAAACAGACCAAAGCAATCACAAGCCGCTCCTTTATTGATTATAGTGGATCCAAAAAAGAACTACATTTACCTGGCTTTCCTTACAACCCTTCTGGGGAGGGTGCAACATTAACATAACAGTACGGTATAAGTGGCCCCCTCCCGTTGCATCATGAGAAGCGCTGGATCTAATAAAAAAGGTATAAAATCCTGTATGTAGCATTAAATTCATAAAGCATCTCATTGGCGGCATAAGAACAGGTGTGTGTGGAGTGTAGTGGAGTGCAGATCTCGGTGGTGGTAAGGATATTAGGACTTTGCACAACGCTGCCGATCTAATGGTGGCCATGCTAGCTTTGATATCTTTTCTGATTGATCTCTATGGGTAGCAATAATTGTTCTATAGACGACAATTCCTTTGATTGATATGCCACATACAGGGATGAGATATTAAAATCAATAGTTAAAATACAACTGTGTTCGACCGTAGGTTATTGATCGCATCTCTATTGCCACCATGTAATCTTCATAATCTGATCAATCAAAATATAAGTAAGTATTAATGAACAAAGTATCCCAGCGCTGCAGATTGATGCAAAAACGATTGCTATTCTGCCCTGGCCAATCAACTCAGTTTGATCTAAATATCGATCGGAAGGGAAGTTATTGCATTTTGATTGTTTTAGTTGAATAACAAATCGATCAGATTAAAAAAAAATAACTGAAAAAAAAAAAGTAGTAATGGCTACTATAACGCACTGTACTTGCTTACAGTAAAGGAGAATAGGGATGACCTCAAATTCATTCTGATGCTCCTTCACTGTCCAATCAGCATATGGGGAGTGGGGTGAATGTCCCTGACCAAACCTTATTGCTTAAAGCGGAACAAAACTATCTGAGAACTACAAGTCGAAAACGCAGTTTCATTTTTTTATTTATTTATTTATTTTTTATTCAAAGCAAACCCACCCACCTGCCCACATCTCCATGCTTTATTTTGTTGAGAAATCTCTTTGAAGAACACCCTCCATTTATAGCTGAGGTCATCTTGAGTAAGGCCTCTTTCACATGACCGATTCGTTCAGGACCGCCTGTCTTTTTTTTTTAGGCGGACCTGAACGGATGCTCCATAGAGGTCTATGGAGCGTCGGATGTCAGCGGTGATATGTCCGCTGACATCCGACCCGCTCCGAAAAAGAGTGACGGAGGAAAAACCTACTTTTCCATCCGTCTGAGGATCGGGTGACGGCGGATTCTGCGGTCCGTCGACATCCGATCTCCCATAGGGGAGAGCGGCGCTCTGACAGGTCTGTCGCTGCCCAGTGTGCAGAGATGGACCTGTCATCTTCCTGCTCAGTGGGGATCTACGGAGCGATCCCCGCTGAGCAAGCGGATGTCCACGGGGCGGATTATCACTGATCCGTCCCGTGTGAAAGAGCCCTAAGGGAAGATGATTTATGTAGCGTTTACTTCCTGGAATCCAACTGCCCTTTTCATAGGTGTTTCATCACATATGGCGACCCATCACATTTGGCTACCTGCTGGACTGAGCATGTGCGACGCCTCCATATGCGTTCCAACACTGTGGCGAGCTGCGTTTGCGCAGAATTTTGTCCCCATAGCCCCAAGTCCAGGTTCAAGCCCCACCATCCAAGTGGACATAGAGTTAGATTATAATTATGCCCAGTGAGAGGCGAGGCTGTGCCTGAAGCGTGGCGAGCAGCCCTGTGTTGGAACGCATATGGCGTTGTCGCGCATGCGCACTCCAGCGGGTAGCAAAATGTGATGGGTAGCCGAATGTGACGTGACACGGGCATACAGACAGGAAGGTGTGCTTAGCTGAGAAAGCCGCTCCTCCCCCTCCTGGAGACTCCTGGGATGTAGGACATCATTTTGATCAAGGCCAGAAAACAGGAAGTAACTGAAGAAATGTTAGGAAAAAAAATGTATAATATTTGGGGCTTCGAAGTAATTTTCTAGCAAAAAAAAATAATTTGTTAAAACACGTTAAAAGAGGCCTGGTCTTTAATAAAACTTTCTGAGCAGTTTTAGTTTTTTGGCATCAAACTCGTTCCCTTGGCTCCTCGATGAGACTGACTGATTCCTGAATTCTGCATGCATTTGTCTGGGCAGGGTACTACTACTGGAGGCTGTGCGTAGCCGGAATGAAATAACAATCTGAGCTGACATTTTTTTTTTTTCCTACAAAGTCTAAAGACAAACATTGATGGATTTAAGAGCGAGGTTCTCCGTCCTCGTCATAAGAAGGGACATTTTACAGTTGTGCCGAGTCTTATGAAGCTGCCAGTTCTCCTCTCCTCTTCCAGGGCTGAGATGTGTCACAGGAGAATTGTACTGTAATGGGATACACATGCATCATACTGGAAAACAACCGCAGCTGCAACCATCTGCAGATTACAGAGGAGAATCCAGGAGGTTTTCAACTTTCCTGCTTTGTAGCGTTTGCTAAATTGTTTTTCATTGCAGGTTCTTCTCCGTACTTCGGCCTTTAATGTTCTCTGTGCAGGTGATGATTTCTGCTGCCCAGGGGATAAGGGATGCGCGTCGGCTGGCAGGCTGCAGAGCGCTCTATAGTATCCCGCAGCTAACACTGGAGCAGCCTCAGAATTTAAAGGAGAAGTCCAACTTTTACAGAGAAATGCCAGTACAGTGCTAGGCCTTGCCACAGTGCGAGTATAGATAACCACTTATTGACCGCCCACGTTGTCCTGCGGACAGGCGTTACTGGTCCGTCACCGCCAATTTACAGGTTTAGGGGGCACGCCTCCAGCTGTCTCCCGCTGAGACTGTACACAGCAGGAGACTGTCAGCAAGTCCAAGCCAATGATTCAAGGCTGGGACCTGCTGATTGGCTGTGTGACATTTGCAGCCTAGAGCGGGCACAGTGGTGTAGTGGGTAGCACTCTCGCCTAGCAGTAAAAAGGGTCACTGGTTCGAATCCCAACGACGACACTTCCTGCCTGGAGTTTGCGTGTTCTCCCTGTGCCTGCGTGGGTTTCCTTCGGGTACTCCGGTTTCCTCCCACACTCCAAAGACATGCAGGTAGGTTAATTGGCTTCTGTCCAAAATTGGCCCTAGTATACGAATGGGGACCTTGGATTGTGGGCTCCTTGAGGGTAGGGACCGATGTGCGTGTGCAATGTACAGGGATAGGGACAATTGTATACACTCAGGTTGAACTGGATGGACTGGTGTCTTTATTCAACCTTACTATGTAACTCTGTGTTGACATTCAACACAGAGCCACTGTCCTTAGTACAGTGACAATGTAAATTTGTAGTATTGGTCACTGTATTAGTGTCACTGGCGGTTAGTTCCAATTTATCTGTAGCACTATCACAGTCACGCTATAAATTGCTGATCATTGCCATTACTAGTACAGTAAAACCTTGGACTGTGAGCATAAATTAGTTCCGGAAGCATGCTTGTAATCCAAAGCCCTTGTATATCAAAGCAAATTTCCCCATAAGAAACAATGGAATCTCAGACGATTTGTTCCACGACCACTTATTCATAGGTCCTTCAGTCCATATAAAAAGATTATAGCAATGTGATCAGGTTGTGTAACCATAAATAGTCACCCACAAATGGAAGCCTCCACAAGGGCCAAAATCCAGCAGGAACTCCAGAGTATAAAAGAGAAGAGAGGCACCTCTAAATCTAGCAATATGGTTACATTTAACCACATGCCGACCGGCGCACACCGATGTACGTCGACAGAATGGCACAGACAGGCAAATGGGCGTACAGGCACGTCCCTTTAAATTTGCCGCCGTGCCATCGCGTGTGCACCGTTCGGGACCTCTGTGAGTCCGATCACGGGTCCCACGAACTCTATCACCGTGGAGATACCCGCGATCATCTCACGGGGAGATGCTAATGTAAACAAGCATCTCCCGGTTCTGCCTAGTGACAGTGTCACTGATCTCTGCTCCCTGTGATCGGAGCAGAGATCAGTGACATGTCATACACAGACCCCCCACAGTTAGAATCACTCCCCAGGGCTCCATTAAACACCTACACTGCCCCCTAGTGGTTAACCCCTTCACTGCCAGTGTCATTTACACAGGAATCAGTGCATTTGTATAGCACTGATCGCTGTATAAATGACAATGGTCCCAAAAATGTATCAAAAGTGCCCGATGTGTCCGCCATAATGTCGCAGTCACGATGAAAATCGTTGATCGCCGCCATTACTAGTAAAAAAAAAAAAAAAATTATAAAAAAAAAAAAATGCCATAAAACTATCCCCTATTTGGTAAACGCTATAACTTTTGTGCAAACCAATCAATAATCCATTATTGCGATTTTTTTTTTTTTTTACCAAAAATATGTAGAATATGTATCGGTCTAAACTGAGGGAAAAAAATCTTTTTTTAAATCTTTTTGGGGAATATTTATATATTTAGCAAAAATATTAAATTAATATTTAGCAAAAAGTAAAAAATGCTTTTTTTTTTTTGTTTATAGCGCAAAAAATAAAAACCGCAGAGGTGATCAAATACCACCAAAAGAAAGCTCTATTTGTGGGGAAGAAAGGACGTCAGTTTTGTTTGGGAGCCACGTCGCACGACCGCACAATTGTCAGTTAAAACGACGCAGCGCCAAATCGCAAAAAGTGATAAATAGATGTATGTAGATCTTGCAAAAAGGTTAAAAAAAAAAAAAATGCATTTTTAATCTGACCAAAGGTTCTCTTTATTATATGCAAGAACCAGCAATTACCAAGAACGCCCGTGTGGAATCTCATCGCATTTTATCAGATGCCGGGTGGGTAACGCTACAATTAAAGTATAAACCAGTAATTACCTCATTCACACGTGTGTTATTGGAGCAAAACATGACATTACCCACAGATCCTCATTAGCAGTAGGTATTAATTAAAGTTCATTATGTTGTTCCTTAACTAATGCACCCGTAACAATATAATTACATTCCATACCATTACACCTGTAAAAATCTCCGCCCCCCCCCTCCCCCGACATAATTACATATATGACACAACCGCATCTCTGCAGGGCAAAAATCATTCATCTTTATTCCCAGGCCCAGGTTAATTATGATCGGAGACCTCTGGGGGTTTATTTTATTGTACGCTCCAGTTAAACATGACTTTTACATTTAAACCAATGTGAAGAACATCGTCCATATGTGTCCTCCCCCCAAGCTATGGAGATGAGAAGATAAGATGGTATTCTGTAGTCCTCACACACTTCCTCTGCTCCTCCAGAGATACAGTACAGCGAGTGTTGTCACCCTACCACAGGAAGTGTCTTACTAGTTGGATCACAAGGTCAAAGAAAAGAAAAAAAAAAACTTAAAAAAGGTAATAACATACACACAGAAAACAAGAACTAAATGTTAAAAAATGCTGGCCTTTTATGGCACAAGGCATACAAATTTTTAAAAACAACAAGATTAAAAAAACCTGCATCTATCAGTGTAGCCTACCAGTGCAGCCGAGCCCATCAGTGGCCACCGGTGCAGCCGAGCCCATCAGTGGCCACCGGTGCAGCCGAGCCCATCAGTGGCCACCGGTGCAGCCGAGCCCATCAGTGGCCACCGGTGCAGCCGAGCCCATCAGTGGCCACCGGTGCAGCCGAGCCCATCAGTGGCCACCGGTGCAGCCGAGTCCATCAGTGGCCACCGGTGCAGCCGAGTCCATCAGTGGCCACCGGTGCAGCCGAGCCCATCAGTGGCCACCGGTGCAGCCGAGCCCATCAGTGGCCACCGGTGCAGCCGAGCCCATCAGTGGCCACCGGTGCAGCCGAGCCCATCAGTGGCCACCGGTGCAGCCGAGCCCATCAGTGGCCACCGGTGCAGCCGAGCCCATCAGTGGCCACCGGTGCAGCCGAGTCCATCAGTGGCCACCGGTGCAGCCCAGCCCATCAGTGGCCACCGGTGCAGCCCAGCCCATCAGTGGCCACCGGTGCAGCCCAGCCCATCAGTGGCCACCGGTGGAGCCCAGCCCATCAGTGGCCACCGGTGGAGCCCAGCCCATCAGTGGCCACCGGTGGAGCCCAGCCCATCAGTGGCCACCGGTGGAGCCCAGCCCATCAGTGGCCACCGGTGCAGCCCAGCCCATCAGTGGCCACCGGTGGAGCCGAGCCCATCAGTGGCCACCGGTGGAGCCCAGCCCATCAGTGGCCACCGGTGGAGCCCAGCCCATCAGTACCCATCGGTACCCTTTAATCAATGCAGCCTATCAGTGCCTTCTCATCAGCACATATCAGTGAAGGAGAAAGATGATTTATTTGCAACAATTTATAACAAACTAAAAAATAAAAAATAAAAATCCCCTCAAACGTTCGGTATTTTTTTGTTTGTTTAGCAAAAAATAAAAACAGTGGTGATTAAATACCACCAAAAGAAAACTATTCATGTGAAAATAATAAATATGTCATATAGGTACAGAGTCACATGACCATGTAATTGTCAAAGTGTGACAGCGCTAAAGCTGAAAATTGGCCTGGGCCGGAGGGGGTAAAAGTGTCCAGTATTGAAGGGGTTATGGAAGTAAAGGGCCCAGTGGGACATAAAAGGTTGAATCACAAAAATGACAATTCTTAGTTAGGTAACGTCTCCAGCAGATTGGTGAAGTGTCGGAGGATCGGCCTCCTCCATTCTAAACACCAGAACATTGACATGTGTAATGAGTCTCGACAGGGCGGAGAGGAGCGTGTGAGAAGAGTGCTGAACATTGTTGTCAAACACAACGCTAAAAAAGTGACGAGCGCAATGTACACACAGCAGCTGATTATCCGGGAAATGAGATCTGGATGGGATTACCTAATACAATTACCACAAGTACAAGCTGCAGGGCCACAGATCATAATCATTATGCCAGATGAAAACTCGCACTAAAGATCCCGAGGTGGCGGCAGAGATTGGTGTGTGTGTGTGTGTGTGTGTGTGTATATAAATGTGCATGTTTTTACAATTATAAACAACACAGCAAGCCATATAGGGTTCTAATAAAACAATAAAATAAAACAAAATAAAATAAAAATAAAACAATCACAGTAAGAATGTGCAGAATGAACAGAGATGTAATGACAACACCTCTGTACTTTGTCTAGAATGATTGTGTTTTTTTTCATGAACATCGGCCCCATCTAGTGGTCATAATGCAGTATTTTAGTGATTTCAGTAGTTCAGGATAAATATTGCACCATGGCCACTAGATGACGCTAACAATTAAAGGAAATAATCATAAAATACAAACTTTTTTTTTGTGGCTGAGCGAATGTTTGATAAATCTGTACAGCAATTTTTTTGTTATCAGTGGTGTTCAATCACAGCTGAATACATATAAACAAAATGGCAGTTACTGTATGTGCATTTCCTTTCCTCTGTGCTGTCACAGCGTGAGGAAAAGAAAGCAGTTTACCGGCCATCTTGTGACAGGGCACATTTACAGTGATAATCAGTGCAGCCTCATCACAGAAAATCAGTGCTCATCAGTGCAGCCTAACCACAGCTCACTGTAGCCTCATCACAGCACATCAGTGGCCATCAGTGCAGCCTAACCACAGCTCACTGTAGCCTCATCACAGCACATCAGTGGCCATCAGTGCAGCCTCATAACAGCACATCACATCACTGCAGCCTCATCACAACACATCAGCATCACAGAAAATCAGTGCTCATCAGTGGATCCTCATCCCAGCTCACTGTAGCCTCATCACAGCACATCACAGGCCTATCAGTGCAGCCTCATCACAGGCCATCAGTGCAGCCTCATCACAGGCCATCAGTGCAGCCTCATCACAGGCCATCAGTGCAGCCTCATCACAGGCCATCAGTGCAGCCTCATCACAGGCCATCAGTGCAGCCTCATCACAGGCCATCAGTGCAGCCTCATCACAGGCCATCAGTGCAGCCTCATCACAGGCCATCAGTGCAGCCTCATCACAGGCCATCAGTGCAGCCTCATCACAGGCCATCAGTGCAGCCTCATCACAGGCCATCAGTGCAGCCTCATCACATCAATGCAGCCTCATCACAGCTCAGTGCCCATCAGTGCAGCCTCATCACAGATCATCAGTGTAGCCTCATCACAGCAGCCTCATCACAGCTCAGTGCCCATCAGTGTAGCCTCATCACAGATCATCAGTGCAGCCTCATCACAGATCATCAGTGCAGCCTCATCACTGCCCATCAGTGCAGCCTCATCACTGCCCATCAGTGCAGCCTCATCACTGCCCATCAGTGCAGCCTCATCACTGCCCATCAGTGCAGCCTCATCACAGCCCATCAGTGCAGCCTCATCACAGCACATCAGTGCAGCCTCATCACAGCACATCAGTGCAGCCTCATCACAGCACATCAGTGCAGCCTCATCACAGCCCATCAGTGCAGCCTCATCACAGCCCATCAGTGCAGCCTCATCACAGCCCATCAGTGCAGCCTCATCTCTGCCCATCAGTGCAGCCTCATCTCTGCCCATCAGTGCAGCCTCATCTCTGCCCATCAGTGCAGCCTCATCTCTGCCCATCAGTGCAGCCTCATCTCTGCCCATCAGTGCAGCCTCATCTCTGCCCATCAGAGAAGCCTCATCTCTGCACATCAGAGAAGCCTCATCACTGCCCATCAGTGAAGCCTCATTCTCTGCCCATCAGTGCAGCCTCATCACTGCCCATCAGTGAAGCCTCATCACTGCCCATCAGTGAAGAACAATTACTTATTTACAAAATTTTAAAACATAAATGTAGAAAAAGGTTATTTAAAAAAAAAAAAAAAATTCTGCTTGTTTAGCAAGAAATAAAAAACCCAGTGGTGATTAAATTCCAGAAAAAGAAAGCTCTATTTGTGTGAAAAAACACAATACAAATGTCATATGGGTACAGTGTTACATGACCACGCAAATGTCATTCAAAGTGCGGCTGGGCAGGAAGGGGATGAAAGGTGAGTGGTTAAAAAAAACCACGCCATAAGGGACACATATTTTAGAAACAGGATCATGCAGAGCAGGCATGGCCAAAGTCAGGACCGCGTTCCAGTTTTAAACGGCCCCACTGGTAAATTGTATATATCTTTTGTGGCCCCCCCAACGAATCCCCGGTTTGCTCGGCGGCCTCTAATAGGAAGTCCCGTCTCCTGGGCTGCCATTGGACGACTGTTCTATCAAAGGAGGTAGGTCTTTGTATTAAGGAGGCTGCCAAGTAAACAGGAGATTCACCTGTATGTAATCTGTCGGCACTTGTCCCAACCCCCTCCCTGTCCCCTCTGAGGCAGCAGATGGGCGCTGGTGAGGCGGCAGATGGGCGCCGGTGAGGCGGCAGATGGGCGCCGGTGAGGCGGCACTCAGGGCGCCGGTGAGGCGGCACTCAGGGCGCCGGTGAGGCGGCACTCAGGGCGCCGGTGAGGCGGCACTCAGGGCGCCGGTGAGGCGGCACTCAGGGCGCCGGTGAGGCGGCACTCAGGGCGCCGGTGAGGCGGGACTCAGGGCGCCGGTGAGGCGGCACTCAGGGCGCCGGTGAGGCGGGACTCAGGGCGCCGGTGAGGCGGCACTCAGGGCGCCGGTGAGGCGGGACTCAGGGCGCCGGTGAGGCGGGACTCAGGGCGCCGGTGAGGCGGGACTTAGGGAACCCAATTTTTCTGAAACTTTCCTCTTAAAGTGAAGGAGTGCGTTATAAGCCAATAAATACGGTGTATCCAAATAACACGCCCAAGCTTGTCCTTAGTGGCGCTCTGGATTTCATTGGTGCCACAAAAGATTGTGTATATGTATATATATAAATATATATATACACACACAAACACAAATAACAAGTCCGAGTTCATCTCTTCACCACACAGCCACAAAGGCAAGAGAATTCTTGTTGGGCCATGTATTGGTGCTCCGAAGAATATCCCTCTTCAAAAAAGGGACGTACATCGTCGTGCTTTGGTCAGTAAGTAGTTAAGGCGTCAGCATACCAAGACATTTTGGACAATTTCATACTCCCAACTTTGTGGGAATGTTTTGGGGATGGCCCCTTCCTGTTCCAACATGACTGCCCACCAGTGCACAAAGCAAGGTCCAGAAAGACACGGATGAGCGAGTTTGAGGTGGAGGAACTTGACTGGCCTGCGCAGAGTCCTGACCTCAACCCGATAGAACACCGTTGGGATGAATTAGAGCAGAGACTGGCGAGCCAGGCCTTCTCATCCAACATCAGTGCCTGACCTCACAAATGCTCTTCTGGAAGAATGGTCAAACATTCCCATAGACACACTCCTAAACCATGTGGACGGCCTTCCCAGAAGAGATTAAGTTATTATATCTGCAAAGGGTGGGCCAACTCTATATTGAACCCTAAGGACTAATCGATCACAGCTCTAAAATTTCTTTGGTGACAGGGTCACTTTGATGTCCTCAAAGTTCTGGTTGTTGAATGAACAATTTCCACCAGCCACATAATACTACAGCTCAGGAATCTCATGGGATATTATACACATGCCTGAGCTCGGTTTTGGCCTGAAGACGTACGTTCTGCAGATGGCTGAAACTTGGAAGGGGAGCTTGTGTTGTGTAGACTGAATGTCAGCAAATCGATGTATACAAATTATATAACACAGAGCAAGTATAAAAGGCCGTTACAAATCTTTGCTTGTATATAAAAGAGGGTGCTGCTCACCCCCCCCCCCCACCCCTCGGTGTGCAGTGCTATGGACACCAGCTGTACACAGATTAGAGATGTTTGGACGACATTCGCTGCTCCCCTCAGTGAGCCCCATCCAGCTTTTGGCCGTGTCTGGGATTGGTGAAAAACAATCTGCAACATAAGTGATTTGTGGAAAACGACACGAATGGTATTCCCTGCGTGTTTGCTTTTGTAGTAAATGCGCTCGGCGCAGCTGATGTCAGTCCAAAGCAATGCAGAGCAGAAAATCCTGGCTGCAATCTGGAGCAATGATTGTGACCCCCCCCGATGGTAGCCGCTCGCCTCATTTATGCAGCATTGACGCACTGGGAGCGAGACTTACGCCTCAGATCTCACCCATAGCAAACAGATTTAATGCATAAAATGGGAGGCGTGTTTATCTGCCAAAAGATTTGTAGTTCTGCTGATCCAGTTCTGAGATATAAGTGGTAGGGTTGCACCGATACTAGCATTGGTGCCGATACCGAGTATTTGCACACGTATCGGTACTCGTGCAAATGCACCAATACTTTCAGGCTCGGCTCTTTGAGCTGTCAGCGGGTCTCTCCAGTGTTAAAAAATTAAAGCAGCCGGCAATGTTTATTACCAACATTGCTCAGCCCTGAAACACTAAAATAAAAAAGAAACTTATTTTTTTTTTTTGTATCTTTCTGTTTCTTCGTCTGCAGACCAAAGTGATAAACAAATGTTCCTCTGTTTAACCCCTTAACTACTTCAGCCCCGGGAGATTTTAACCCCTTCCTGACCAGAGCACTTTTTGCGATTCGGCACTGCGTCGCTTTAACTGACAATTGCGCGGTTGTGCGATGTTGCTCCCAAACAAAATCGATGTCACCCCCCCCCCCCCCCCCACAAATAGAGCTTACTTTTGGTGGTATTTGATCACCCTTGCGGTTTTTATTTTTTGCGCTATAAACAAAAAAAGAACAACAATTTAAAAAAAAAAAAAAAAACGCATTATTTTTTACATTTTGCTATAATAAATATCCCCCAAAAATATGTTAAAAAAACATTTTTCCCCTCAGTTTAGGCCGATACGTATTCTTCTACATATTTTTGGTTAAAAAAAAAAAAAAGGCAATAAGCGTTTATTGGTTTGCGCAAAAGTTATAGCGTTTACAAAATACGGGATAGTTGTGGCACTTTTATTAATATTTTTTTTTTTACTAGAAATGGCAGCGATCTGCGATTTTTATCGTGACTGCAACATTATGGTAGACATGTCAGACAATTTTGGGACCATTGTCATTTATACAGCAATCAGTGCTACACAAATGCACCGATTACTGTGTAAATGACACTGGCAGTGAAGGGGTTAACCACTAGGGGGCAGGGTAAGTGTTACGTGTGTCCTGGGGTGTGTTTCTAACTGTGGAGGGGGCTTGGCTACGTGTGACGTGTCACTGATCTCTGCTCCGATCACAGGGAGCAGAGATCAGTGACAGTGTCACTAGGCAGAACAGGGAGATGCTTGTTTACATTAGTACCTCCTCGTTCTTCCTCCCCGTGAGACGATCGTGGGTATCCCCACAGCGATAGAGTCCGCGGGACCCGCGACCCGACTCACGGAGGTCCTGGCTGGCGTGCACGCGATGGCAAATTTAAAGGGACATACCCGTACGCCCATTTGCCTGTCCATGCCATTCTGCCGACGTACATCGGCATGCGCCAGTCGGAGAGCAGAGATCAGTGACACTGTTACTAGGCAGAACGGGGAGATGCTTGTTTACACGATCGCGGGTATCCCCGCGGCGATAGAGTCCGTGGGACCCGTGACCTGACTTACGGAGGTCCCAGCCGGCATGCATGCGATGGCGAGGCAGCAAATTTAAAGGGACGTACCTGTACGCCCATTTGCCTGTCCGTGCCACTCTGCCGACGTACATCGGTGTGCACCGGTTGGGAACCGGTTAATAACCCTTAATTTACTCTAATCAGCTTTAATTAACTCCCTATTCTCCTCCATTTAATTATTCTCCTGCTTTTTTTTCCCTTTGTTCTCATCTATTTCATAAACGATAGACAATGAAAACTTTTTTTTTTTTGTTTGCTTTGTTAGTGAATATTTTTTACACATATATATTAACATATACTTACACATTTCACATTGAAAAAGAGCAAAATTTAAAAAAAATGAATCTATTTATTTAATTTGTAAATAACTTTTCAATACTTTGTACCATTGCTGACAGCTGAAGTTAAAACAAAACATTTGCGGTAGGTATCGGTGAGTACTAAAAAAAAAAAAAAAACCCCAAAAATATCGGTACTTGTACTCATTGTTAAAAAAAAAAAAAAAAAAATAATTGGTATCGGTGCATCCCTAATAAACAGCTCTGCCACACAGCCAATGGAGGGGACATTCATTTTCTTCTTCGGTTTTATTTTCCCTTACAGGGAAGGGGGAAAATTCACTGATCACTCGGTTCTCATCTGTTTTGACCAATTTTTGCCTCTCAGATAAGTTCCCAGTGAGACCGAAAGGTTATTTCAAGGGTTCCTCCGTGTTGAAAAGGTTGAGAAAGTCCGACTTAGAAGATCCGGCTGCAACATTTTAGCATGCGACAAGGTGAGAAGGTGCAGCAGGGGCCGATCTGTGTCAGATATTGGCATCCCTAAATTGACATCTCACTCCAGAAGTAGATGGTGTCCCCTGGAGGATACCTGAACAAAGTTGGCTCTTTCCTTCCGGAGAGAAGACTAAGGCATTGCCAGGGGGAATACTGTGAGTTCTGTGAGAGATACAGATCATTCAAAATTCCACATCTGCATTTTAAGTGATAGAACATGTTCTGCAGTAGAAAATTTTGTAACCTTCTTATGGCAGAAATTGTAAGACAGCCAAGCCCTGGAATTTTGACTTGGGTTATGTAAATCAAAAGGCTAGGCATCCAGTAGTCTGACAGGAACAAATAACATGTTTGTGTGCTCCAGATCCCCACACGAGGTTTTCATCAGAAATTCTTTCGAAAATCACGATTCACCCTTCACCTGCAGAGAGTGGAGGAGACACGTAGACAGAAACTGAAGAGAGGACTCTAGGTGCCCACCCGCACCACAATGTAGGGAAAAAATAGTGCATTAAGAGGAACCCCAGGGAAAACTTTTTTCAAACAGCACAAGTCATATAAATACCTCTAATAATGAGTATCCAATGTTCGGCTGGCTGATGGTTACTACTGTACAAATTCTATCTTCATTGATGCCATACACTACAGGCAGTGCCTTTCTTCTGGCACTGAAACCGAGTTCTGGCTCTCATACAGTGCAGGGATCATGCCCTGTAGCACCACCACCTTCTTCCATTCACAAAAAGACTTGTACTCTCCTCACAGAAAAATGAGCAAGAGGGGAGAGAGGGATAGGCAAAAGCACTTCCTAGTTTTTGGCAACAGTCTGAGAAAGGCCATTTTCCGCTCCAGAATGACTGTGGCCCCATGTAAGCCAGCTCAATAAAGATATGGTTTGGCCCGGTTTGGTGAGGATGCACTCAAGGGGCTTTCAAAAAGCCTTGACCTCAACCCTACTGAACACATATGGGATGAATTGGAAATCAGATTGTGGGTCAGGTCTCCTCAATTAACATCAGTAACTGATCTCAACTCTACTGAACACCTTTGGGGTGGATTAAAATCGCCAACTTTTAGTCAGATGATCTTATTCAACATCAGTACCTGACCTCAACCCAACTGAACACCTTTGGAATGAATTGAAACGCCAACTGTTAGCCAGATCTTCTTATTCAAAATCAGTACCCTACCTCAACCCTACTGAACACCTTTGGGGTGGCCTAAATGCCAATTGTGAGCCAGGCCCTCTCATTCAACATCAGTAGCTGACCTCAACCCTATGAACACCTTTGGGATGGACTGAATCAGCAATTGTGAGCCAGGTCTTCTCACCCAACATCAGTACCCGACCTCAACCTTACTAAACATCCTTGGGATGGACTGGACTGCTGGATGTGAGCCATGTCTTCTCACCCAACATCAGTACCCGACCTCAACCTTACTAAAAATCTTTGGGATGGACTGGACTGCTGGATGGGAGCCATGTCTTCTCACCCAACATCAGTACCCAACCTCAACCTTACTAAAGATCTTTGGGATGGACTGGACTGCTGGATGTGAGCCATGTCTTCTCACCCAACATGAGTACCAGAGCTCAACCTTACTAAACATCTTTGGGATGGACTGGACTGCTGGATGTGAGCCATGTCTTCTCACCCAACATCAGTACCAGAGCTCAGCCCTACTGAACACTTTTGGGATGGACTGAAACTTGAGCCAGGTCTTCTCATTCAACATCGATACCCGACATCAGCTCTACTGAACGCCTTTAGGATGGATTGGAATGCCGGTAGTGAGCCAAGTCTTCTCACCCAACAACAGTACCTGACCTTAACCGTACTGAACACCATTAGGATGGGTCGAAACGCCAAATGCTATTTTAGCTGAATGTGGACCCATTCTCACAGAGAAACTCCAAAGTCTTGTGGAAAGTCTTGTGGAAAGCCTTCCCAAAAGATTGGAGGCTTTCATAGCTTCAAAACCACGTTCATGGTCAAGGTCATGGTTTTGGAACGGGATATTTAACATGGTCATATAGGTGTGTTTGGTTAGGTTTCTACAAATATTTGGTCATATGTATTATCA
Source organism: Lithobates pipiens (assembly GCF_037356315.1). NCBI lineage: Eukaryota > Metazoa > Chordata > Amphibia > Anura > Ranidae > Lithobates > Lithobates pipiens. Next base: position 50,174,398 of record NW_027507785.1, read on the forward strand.
GATGCCCACAAACATTCGGCCATATGAATATTTTTCCCTTTTTATTTTCCCACTTTTTATGGAAATTTTGTAGCTTTTCTAGAATGAAGCACATACCTTCTCTTTGATGCCATTCACACGTCCATCTCTAATCCTTAACACAGGAAATGGCTTTATGTAAGAAATATAGACCCCACAGGATGTTAATCACCACACTAAAGTTGCATTTAATGGCAACATGAACATGATTGTCTATGTGCAGGCTGCATGGTGAGGAAACCACCTCTCATCAAACAAGAGCTTGAGGTGATTGGAGCCGTATCCATGTACTTGCAACCCAGCTTGTTTTTATCTAAAATCAAAACAGGAGTTGGGGGGGGGGGGGGGGTGCAAGAAATTTGGGTGGAGGCGCAGGCTGTACCTTACACAGAGCTGCAGATCTCATTTTGGAAGTCATGCGGTAGGATCAGAGAACCATACACCCCCCTTAGAAGTTCCATCTAGTCTCTTTGATGTTAGAGGGGTACACGGAGTTCTGCAGGGAACACTAATTGGTGCAGACAGTGATGGAATGAGCTGGCCTCGAATAAAGGACATTGGAAATTCTGTTGGCACTATTTTAACCCTCTTCTGTTATCGCTTCCATTCCCAGCACCAACCCACATCAGAAGCTACAACGAAAAGGCAAACTAAGCTAAATGTCCTGCTATGTTAATTTTCAAGGTTTTTCAGGCAAAAAAAAAAAAAGGAAGAAACTGTGTTCCCAAAACTGTGCCTGACTGTACAGCATGCTCTAATCCATAACCCTCTCCAACCTAAACATTTATCCTTACTACTAAGACACTGTGTTGAGTGTCCTCACTAACCAAATGTAAGGAATGTGTAGCGCTACCCCCCGCAGGGGCCGCTGGTATTGACAGGTTTTTCCCCAAACAGTAGCATCCATCCAAGCAATATTCCATTTACTCCAGCTTCCAAAAAAAATAGTCTAGGGCAGGGCTCCAAATTTCTAGTTCTGAGCTACCAGCCAGTCTTTAAGAGTCAGGCTACTTTCGAAGTGGTGGCGGACGTCGGCGATAAAGCGGTGTTATTTTTAGCTCCACTTTACCGTAGTTTTAGTGGCACTATTCGCCCGTTAGCGGGACGGTTTTAACCCCCGCTAGTGGCCAAAAAAGGGTTGAAATCGCCTGCAAAGTGCCACTTTGGTGGTGTTTTGCTGGCGCTGCCCCATTGATTTCAATGAGCAAGGGCACTTTAGGAGCGGTTCATACACCGCTTCTACAACGCTGCAAAGATGATGCTTGCAGGACTTTTTTTTACCATCCGGCAAGCGCACTGCTCCAGTGTGAAAGCCCTCGCACAGGAGAGGTGCTTTACATGTGCTATTGTTAGCGTGAAAGTTAACTCAGTGTGAAAGTAGCCTTAGTCACCACCCACCCAACCCCACGCCTAAAACACGCCCTCGAATATGATCATATTTTATTAATCACAGTAAGATCAATGAAATACGATTGTCGATTGCTGGTATTCGTTATTTTTTTTCCTTATTTAGTGGAATAATTACACTGAATAAGGAAAAAATTTAAAATGAAAATAACCAATACCAGCAATCATATTTCATTGATCTCTGTGGACTCTCAAGTGGCTATGTGGAGTCCCTGGTGGGCTGTTTGGCGTCTCTGGTGGTGGCTATGCCTTCCAAGCATGAATAAACACTGGGCCCTGAAATCTAAGGTTCACATCCTTAGATCTCATAAGTTAATGCTTGGACTTGTAGACCTTCACTAGTTGGGGGGGGGGGGGGGGGGGAGGCACAGGTAAGCCGGTGCTTCAGAGCGCATGCGCCGGTGACGTCACCAGCTGCCAAAAGATCTAACATCTCCTAAATCAGGGATATGCAATTAGCAGACCTTCAGCTGTTGCAGAACTACAAGTCCCACGAGGCACAGCAAAACTCTGACAGCCATAAGCATGACACCCAGAGGAAGAGGCATGATGGGACTTGTAGATTTTCAACAGCTGGAAGTCTGCTAATTACCTATCCCTGTCCTAAATGGTGCACGTTTAGGAGATATTCATTTTACCTACAGGTAACCTTTATTATAAGCTTACCTGTAGGTAAGAATCACAAAGCGGACTTTACTACCGCTCTAAAAGTCAGCAGCTACAGTATTTGTAGCTGCTGACTTTTATTTATTTATTTTTTTAAAACAGGATGTTTCTCTTTATAAGTGTTGGGAACATTTACACCCAACATGGACAACGCCAATCACTCACCATGGTGTCATGAGATATGTCATGGCGGATGTTACTTGTGTAAAAACAAGACTGGAGGAGTGAAAAGCTGTGAAACCAGCCGTTCTAATCACCATCATTTAACAACCCCTTAATGAACATAGGCTTTAGAATTTTTAGGAAACGGGTAGGTGTAACCCTCCGAATGTTTATTTTGGCCCCTTGCAGTTATTTTTTTTAAATTTAACTTTTGTACGACACGCCTCCCATTGGACGGGCTCAAGGAATGCTGAAAATCTGTCGCACACAGAGTACAAAGTATTCCGGTCGCCTCCATTAAAAATTTTAGAGGAGACATGAGACTATTTCTAGGTAGCATTTATGATAGGCCTGCCTAATAAAAGCTATTCTTACGGGAAACTGCATGTCAGGGGAGACAAGAAAAGAGTAGAAAACAGCGAAGCTAAATAAACAGATAAAACTTTATTTTTAGAGTTACACCAGCAAACACTTGTGTGGCTAGGCTCTTACAGAACAGTCATTTCTCAGCCCCTGGGTTGTATACTTGTTCCCTGGCAGTGAACAGGGTTAGCTTAACAGCCTCAGACGTGAAACCTGGCATATGAATCTGGGTGGTTGCTTCCAACATTACCTTCTCACAAAAGGTGTTTTACAGCGAAATAAAATTCATGTCCATAATTTCAGTTCACCAAATGGATAAAACAACTTTCTATTTTATCCAATGCATGCAATACCATCCACTAGTGCTGCACGATTAATCGTATAATAATCGCAATCTCGATTCACCACCATATATATATATTTATATTTTTTCTTGTTGAGTTTAACTTTGATTTTGAATTTTCTTTTTTAAATTAAGCATTTTAAAATGTAGATCTGTGGGTGGTGCATGGCAACATAGGGAGGACTGATATATATAGGGCTATAAAAAACCTTTTTGAGAATCGTGATCTTTATTCTAAGCAAAAGAATTGCGATTCTCATTTTCCCCAGAATCGTGCAGTTCTACCATCCACTATGTGTCATCACATACGTGAGAGTGTAATAATAATGTAATAAAAAAAAACAACAACTTCCAATCAGGTTTCTGTGGAACCCTGGGGTTCCTTCAGAGGTTGCTAGGGGTTCCTTGAGCTGTAGGTGATGAACCACCTTTTGATTTTGCCTACAGAGTTAAAGGTTCAGCACCATTTAGCAAAGCCAGCAGCGTGACACCAAATCTTTTTAGCTGTCTTCAAAGGTGGCATTCTGAGCACCACTTTAAGGGGGGCATTCTGAGCACCACTTTAAGGGGGGCATTCTTCCTATTGACCACCAATATAAGGAGCATTGTTCCTATTGAGCCCTGATGAATTGGTTTTAGTAAGGGATCCTTGAGACATGAAAATTTTTGGGGTTCCTCTAGGGTTAAAAGGTTGAGAAAGCCAATTCCAGATTATGGTAAACTTTGTGTGTGTCTGTTCTGCCTGTTTATGCCTGTGTCAGACCTAATTACCATTAAGCGCTCACCTGCACCAGCACTAGACAGAGACCCAGGGCTTGTGGATATCTAGTTTCTTCACAGAAAGTATTAGCCCTCAGACTACAAACAGGGGTCATGCATTAACCTGTAGTGCCATGCGGCAAGCATTACGTTACTAGACAAACAAAAACTTCTGACTTCGCATATGAAGGTTTACTTCGTGACTCTACATGATCAATGCACATCTTATGCAGGTAACACAAGGTGCAAGTAGGAAGGTTTATAATGTCGTCAGAGTGACAACCATTACTCATATTTTTCTAGGGGCCTGTTCACTTCAGAATTTGGTTTGGGAAACTTGCGCTCCGTGCGGTTCGCACACCACATTCAAAATACACTGCATTTGCAAACTGCAGTGGGTGTCAATGTTAAAGGGGTTGTAAACCTTTGTGGTTTTTCACCTTAATGCATTCTATGCATTAAGGTAAAAATGCCCTTGTTTACTTACCTGACCTCGATCTTTCTCCGGTCGGGAATGAGCACACCAGCTCTACCTGGTGTCTAGTGTCCTGATTGGATAGATTGATAGTGCAGCCATTGGCCCCTGCTGCTGTCAAACAAATCCAATGATGTGGTGGAGTCCTGCATTCTGTGTGAATGGACACAGATGAGGGACTCGGGAGCGCGCCTGCATGGGTGTCTACCAAGGAGAGCCCTTCTCCAATGTGGACACTCAATGCGGGGAGGAGCCACCACCACCGCCGCTGAGGGACCCCATAACAGGAGGACCAGGGCCACTCTGTGCAAAACAACCTGCACAGTGGAGGCAAGTATGACTTTTTTCTTTTTTTTTAACTAGGGTTTACAACCCCTTTAAGTTAACAATATCCACAAATCAGGCTGCAAATGCAGCAGTACAGAAGTACCATGCAATCTACACTACTTTGGGTGCGGTCCAGTGAGATTCAGCCCATTCAAAATGAATGGGCTGAAACTGCAATGTACTGCATGTGAATCACACAGCCTGTCCTTGTGCGATTCCTGGTGTGAAGCGTACCTGAATGAAAGTGGAGCTTTAAAAGTTGAAAATCCAGAAAGCTTTCTAAGTGCTCTGTAAAATCTTGCTGCAAACCCTGCTGCAGCCTGTTTGTAAGAGGCCTTACTGGATATCTAATACACATCCTGGCTGGTATTAGATCCTTACATCAGTTTTCCACAGTCCATATGTTAGACATGTGCATTCGTTTTCGTCCGAATGCATTTTCGTCCGAATTTCAGCTATTTTCGTTTTCGTTTTGACAAACGATAACGAAAGCACAAAATCCGAAAAACGAAAGATCCGACATAAATAAATGCTTTATTTTCGTTTTCATTGTTACAACAGTTCGATATAGAATAGGAGATTCGACGTGACTCTGACAACAATCTGTGTCTATAGAACCTGTGTTCGAATGTGCCTAACCTTACCTCTATTAGTCCAAGATTATATAGAGAAAATATTCGACAGAGAAAAAAGATTTGACAGAGAGAAAAGATTCTGCAAGATACTGTCCTAAAAAGTGTTTGGGGACCCGGGTCCTGCCCCAGGGGACATGTATCAATGCAAAAAAAAGTTTTAAAAACGGCCGTTTTTTCGGGAGCAGTGATTTTAATAATGATTAAAGTGAAACAATAAAAGTGTAATATTCCTTTAAATTTCGTAGGGGGGGGTTGTCTATAGTATGCCTGTGAAGGGGCGCATGTTTCCCGTGCTTAGAATTGTCCCTGCACAAAGTGTCATTTATGCAGGAAAAAAAGTCCTTTAAAATCACTCGCAGCTATTATGAATTGTCGGCTCCGTAATACAGAGAACACTCATTGAAAGTCATTGATAAAAAAATAAATAAATAAATAAAAAAAAAAAAAGCGTGGGGGTCCCCCAAATTCAATTACCAGGCCCTTCAGGTCTGGTATGGATATTAAGGGGAACCCTGCCTCAAATTTAAGAAAAAATTTGACGTGGGGTTCCCCCTAAATATCCATAACCAGACCCTTCAGGTCTGGTATGGATATTAAGGGGAACCCCGCGTCAAATTTAAAAAAAAATTGACGTGGGGTTCCCCCTAAAAATCCATACCAGACCCTTTATCCGAGCACGCAACCTGGCAGGCCGCAGGAAAAGAGGGGGGGACGAGAGAGCGGCCCCCCCTCCCTCCTGAACCGTACCAGGCCACATGCCCTCAACATTGGGAGGATGCTTTGGGGGTCTGTGACCCCTCAAAGCACCTTGTCCCCATGTTGATGAGGACAAGGGCCTCATCCCCACAACCCTGGCCGGTGGTTGTGGAGGTCTGCGGGCGGGGGGCTTATCAGAATCTGGAAGCCCCCTTTAATAAGGGGACCCCCAGATCCCGGCCCCCCCCCCCTGTTTGAAATGGTAAGGGGGTACAAAAGTACCCCTACCATTTCACAAAGAAAGTGTAAAAAATGTTTAAATAAAACAAACACACTTTTGAAAAATTCCTTTATTAAAAATAAAAAAATAAAAAAAAGATTCCAGCGGCGGTAATCCACTCTTGCTATCCATCGACGGACGGTCATATCTCCAGCGATGTCTAATATCATCCAGCGCAGCGCAGCATCCTTCTTCTGTCTCCGTGGAGGAGACACTACAGGCATTCCGGCGGCTGACGTTTGTTATATACGGAGGGCGGGGCCACCCGTCACCTGACCCCGCCCCCCTCTGACGCAAGGGGAAACCCGGGGTTCCCCGTGACGTAGGGGTGACCCCGCCCCCCTCTGATGTAACGGAAACCTGCCTGTGTTACATCAGAGGGGTGCGGGTCACCCCTACGTCACAGGGAACCCCGGGTTTCCCCTTGCGTCAGAGGGGGGCGGGGTCAGGTGACGGGTGGCCCCGCCCTCCGTATATAACAAACGTCAGCCGCCGGAATGCCTGTAGTGTCTCCTCCACGGAGACAGAAGAAGGATGCTGCGCTGCGCTGGATGATATTAGACATCGCTGGAGATATGACCGTCCGTCGATGGATAGCAAGAGTGGATTACCGCCGCTGGAATCTTTTTTTTATTTTTTTATTTTTAATAAAGGAATTTTTCAAAAGTGTGTTTGTTTTATTTAAACATTTTTTACACTTTCTTTGTGAAATGGTAGGGGTACTTTTGTACCCCCTTACCATTTCAAACAGGGGGGGGGCCGGGATCTGGGGGTCCCCTTGTTAAAGGGGGCTTCCAGATTCTGATAAGCCCCCCGCCCGCAGACCTCCACAACCACCGGCCAGGGTTGTGGGGATGAGGCCCTTGTCCTCATCAACATGGGGACAAGGTGCTTTGAGGGGTCACAGACCCCCAAAGCATCCTCCCAATGTTGAGGGCATGTGGCCTGGTACGGTTCAGGAGGGAGGGGGGGCCGCTCTCTCGTCCCCCCCTCTTTTCCTGCGGCCTGCCAGGTTGCGTGCTCGGATAAAGGGTCTGGTATGGATTTTTAGGGGGAACCCCACGTCAATTTTTTTTTAAATTTGACGCGGGGTTCCCCTTAATATCCATACCAGACCTGAAGGGTCTGGTTATGGATATTTAGGGGGAACCCCACGTCAAATTTTTTCTTAAATTTGAGGCAGGGTTCCCCTTAATATCCATACCAGACCTGAAGGGCCTGGTAATTGAATTTGGGGGACCCCCACGCTTTTTTTTTTTTTTATTTATTTATTTATTTTTTTATCAATGACTTTCAATGAGTGTTCTCTGTATTACGGGAGCCGACAATTCATTATAGCTGCGAGTGATTTTAAAGGACTTTTTTTCCTGCATAAATGACACTTTGTGCAGGGACAATTCTAAGCACCAGAAACATGCGCCCCTTCACAGGCATACTATAGACAACCCCCCCCTACGAAATTTAAAGGAATATTACACTTTTATTGTTTCACTTTAATCATTATTAAAATCACTGCTCCCGAAAAAACGGCCGTTTTTAAAACTTTTTTTTGCATTGATCCATGTCCCCTGGGGCAGGACCCGGGTCCCCAAACACTTTTTAGGACAGTAACTTGCAAATTAGCCTTTAAAATGAGCACTTTAGATTTTGAACGTTGGAGTCCCATAGACTTTAATAGGGTTCTAAAGTATGCTATATACTAGCTCCGTCGAATCTTCTTTATACATTCGACAGACACCATAAGCCTTCAAAGACAGATTCGACCGTGATTCATGTGGATTTTCGGACGAATGCAATTTTTGAACGAAAAATGAAATAAATAAAAACGAATTTCGGGAGTAACTAAATAAATTAAGTTTTCAGACGAAAACGAAATTCCGAAACGAAATATTTTACTCTGCACATGTCTACCATATGTATGTAAGTACCATTCAAGATAGAAAGGCCTGACTGATGATCACTGATGCAATAAGACAAATGTCAAAGATGGTGGTGAATGTGAAAACAGGAACAACCTTTGAATACATAGGAGCGAATCCTTGACTCGTCAAGGAGGAATGGAACGACTTAATTTTTCAATGACTCACGTAAGGGGATTGCAGATGGAAAGAGCTGGGCAGCAAGGATAAATTACATCCAAGCACGAAACCTTTGCAATACATTTGGATGACGTTCGGTTGGTGCTATGAAGGTTTTTGGATTGTTTTAGAGAAGGAAAATAACAAGCCCTGTTGATCGGTGCGCAGTACACTGCACAGTGAAGGAACCAGGTAGCCGACATACCTGGAACGGTTTCCAACGTACAGTAGAAGATTCTTCGGCAGTGAACAACCAAGTGTTAACTGTAGCCTTTAACAGGCGCTGTTTTGCTTCTTTTGGGAAACGGCAGTCACTTTAAAGAAAACCTGCAAAATATAGATGGCTGCCATTGATGACCAGAAAGGGCAAAGCGCCTCTAATGCCACGTACACACGAGCAGACTTTGACGGACTAGGTCCGACGGTCTTCGGTGGAGTTCTGACGGACTTTCCGAACTAACGGATTTGGACACACACAATCACACGAAAGTCTGACGGTTTTGAATGTGATGACGTACGACTGGACTAGAATAAGGAAGTACATAGCCAGTAGCCAATAGCTGCCCTAGCATCGGTTATTGTCCATTGGACTAGCATTGGACTAGCATACACATGAATGGTTTTCTCAATAGGAACTGGGTCTGGCGGAGTTCCGGGGTTCTGCCGAGAACTGTCCCCCCATCGGATAGTCGCAGGCGCAGCACAGAGGACAAGGAGACGGCGTAAATCTCCGAAGATGAACGGCGGTTGCGTTAATAGTACCTTATGCCCCGAGTCCAGGTTCAATCCCCACCATGCAAATGGACATATGGTAGATGCTTCACTCGCCACGCTTCGGGCACGGCCTCGCCTCCCTCGCCACGCTTCGGGCACGGCCTCGCCTCCCTCGCCACGCTTCGGGCACGGCCTCGCCTCCCTCGCCACGCTTCGGGCACGGCCTCGCCTCATTCGCCACGCTTCGGGCACGGCCTCGCCTCATTTGCCACGCTTCGGGCACGGCCTCGCTTCACTCGCCACGCTTCTGGCACGGCCTCGCTTCACTCGCCACGCTTCTGGCAGGGCCTCGCTTCACTCGCCACGCTTCTGGCACGGCCTCGCTTCACTCGCCACGCTTCTAACTCTATGTCCTCTTGGATGGTGGAGGGCTTGAACCCGGACTCCGTGCGCAGGCGCCGTTCATCCTCGGAGACCTTCGGCGTCTCCTTGTCCTCCGTACTGTGCAAGCGCAGTACAGGGCTGACACTATCTGACGGGGGGCAGTATTCGACATGACGCCAGCCGAACAATTTGAAACATGTTCTATTTCTAAAGTCCGTCAGATTTTTGGACAGCAAAGGTCCGATGGCGCCCACACACGATCAAATTGTCCAATGGATTTGTTCTGTTGGACCTTTCCGGTCGTGTGCACGCGGAATTAGGGTAGACTTCTCTACTGTATTATATATATAAAAAAAAAAAAAAAAAATCACAATTGGCCACTGACATTGTAAAACCAAATAGAAGGCTCATCCACTATCCAGGGAGAGGGCTGGAATGCACTTGGACCGCAGCCTTGGCGTGATGACGTCACTGGGACAGAAACTAATTTCTGAGCATGCACAATGCCAACTGGTGTAATGGCGAGAACGTTTTCCAGCCTTCTCCCTGAACGGTGCGGCAGGTGTCCTCTCCATTGATTGCTAGATACACTGATCGCCTGTGGCAGTTCTCTCCCTAGAGATGAGCATTTGAGTCCCAGATTTGAACTATGATGAGTCTATTCAATTTTACAACGTGAGCTGCGCTTTTCCCTTGAATTCTTCTAGTATCCAATGTACAGCGACACTGCGTCCAGCTGTCATGCACTCCAGCAGGTGCTAAACACATTTTGGATCTGCTCAATTACACCGGTAAGACGATTTATCCACTATGACGACATCTACTAAGCGAGGGCGCGCTTTCCTCACTCCCAGCGGCACGGAACAAACATGCCAAGCCCCAGCAGAAATGTTGTGTCAGTCGAGGTGATAATGAGGGATAAAAACGGGCCGGACTGCCAAGGCAACAACTCGCGACCAGAGCCGTGTACTTATCTAGAGTTCGCCAACCCGGTCATTGACGACCAACGATACATGTTTCCTCTCGGCATCTGCTTTCAATATAACATTCTGAGAGCCAGGCTGTAAATAATTTGCATCTTTTACTTTATTTCCTTTTCTGCGTGCGGATCGCTCATTTATATATATATATTTTTTTTTACTCCAACAAAAATGTGAATTTTAATGAAATGAGAAGTACGGCTGATTGTTCTTCCGCCTCTTTCTTTTCTCAATTCAAAGGAAACCTCAAAGCTTCAAACCAGCCTGGCGGCAAAGTGATTAAGACTGTGGCTGCATATACACGATATTACCAAAAGTGTTGGGATGCCTACTATGACTAAGTACCAGTAAGGGTCCTGGTCCAGTAGTTTCTCGTTAAAATAAATTATATATATTTGCACAGCATAAGAGAGGAGGAGGAGGAAGGGTGGAGAGGAGGCAACATCATGCTGTGGGTGAAAATTCATAACATGGACCTTTATATACCTTTGATGTGGTTGTATAACACTGAACATTTGTTTATTTTTTCATCCTGCAAGGTAAACTTACCTGAAAATGAAGCTGTTCCAGTGCCGCAATGTCATCGCTGTATCGGCTTCCATTTTCGCGGGCTCGCGGGCTCATGCTCTGTGATTGGCCGGAGCCGCGATGTCGTCACTCATCGATTGGCACAGGAGCCGCTGCTCATGGCACAGGCTTGGAAGGAACAGTGGCCGTTCCTTCGGAGCACAGGTGCCAGTGATGTCACTGTCTACATGTAATGTAAAGATCTCCTAGCGCAGTTTATTATTATATGAGGTACGTATATACCGCCATCAATTTACACAGCGCTTTACATATACATTGTACATTCACATCGGTCCCTACCCTCAAGGAGCTTACAATCCAAGGTCCCTAACTCACATTCATATACTAGCGCCAATTTTGGACAGAAGCCAATTAACCTACCAGCATGTCTTTGGAGTGTAGGAGGAAACCGGAGTACCCGGAGGAAACCCACGCAGGCACAGGGAGAACACGCAAACTCCAGGCAGGTAGTGTCGTGGTTGGGATTCGAACCAGCAATCCTTTTTACTGCTAGGCGAGAGCGCTACCCACTACACCACAGTGGTATAGGAGATATTTACACTACCTATAGGTAAATGTTAGCACTAGAAGTTTACTTCCTCTAAGTCCACATGAATAAATTCCTGACATGTCAAAATATACAGTGAAAAAATACCTTTTAGAAATCCTCCACCTTTATGAATAAAAAGCCCTCCTTAAGTTTCGGCCAGTGGCTTTGTTTGGGCAGAGAGGTCATAAGTCAGCTATAGGCAGGAAAAAAGTATTTCCTTTCCTCCAGTGATCAGACTGCAACATTGTAACAAGTCAGGAGAACGGTCCCTGGGATTTCTCCGATTGTGTGATCCCTGATCCGGTGTTCTGTCAAATTCTCCAACCCATCAGAAACTCCAACTACTTAAAGCGGAGGTCGGCCCACCGCTAAAAATATTAAAAAGCCAGCAGCTGCACATATTGTAGCTGCGGAGTTATAATAATCGGACACTTCCCTGTCCTGGAGTCCAGCGATGTCGGCACCGCAGCTGATGTTTCCATCAGCTGTCGGGTGCATGCCGCCTCCACCGCGAGTAAAGGAACCCGGCAGTGTAGCCTTACGGCTTCACGCTGGGCACCCTACAGCACATGGGCGAGGCCCCCGTCCTCTCTCCTACTGGCCCACCGGGCGGGGTAGGAGGAGGGAGCCCCGCGGTGACATCAATACTTGAGGCTCCTGGAGGTGGGGACAGCATACCTGTAAAAGACAGATATCCTGCTCCATCCCAATGTGGCACTGGAGGGGGGATGGAGTAGTACAATGAGCGGAAGTTCAACTTTTGGGTGTAACTCTGCTTTAATTTCTGGTTTCTTTAAACCATCAATAACTGGAGTTTTTGACGAATTGGTGGTTGGACATAACACCGTTCACCGAATACAGTCCGGCGCAGGATATTATGAGCAGAGATTCTTACTCTGCTCCGATATTAGCCAACTAAAAGATATTTAGCGGTGAAGCTCTTATTCGGCAGGAGCGGACCCCCCCCCCCCCCCCCCCCATCGGGTTGGCATTCATCATGATTGATCTACGCCAGGAGACCTTTTTTTTTTTAATGAAGGGCTTGTCAAAAGCTGCCTCGTTTGTTACACTACACATTTTGGGGGGTGAGGAGGGGTACTCATTAATTTATGGAGGGGGGGCAGAATCTGGGGGCTTCCAGATACCGATGAGCTCCCTGCCCGTAGATCCCCCCCCAACCACCATCCAGGGCTGTGGGGAAGAGGCCCTTGTCCTCAACAACCATCAAAGCTACCCCCCATGTTGAGGGAATGTGGCCTGGAATGGATCAAGAGGGGGCACACACTCGTCCCCCTTTCCTCTTTTTTCGTTTTGGGTTGGGGTTCCCCTCAAAATCCTTACCAGACCCTTAGGGCCTATTGGAGGGAGGGGGGGCCTCCATGCTGTTTATTTTCTCAATTTGTATTGCCAGCAATTGTTTTGTTTACATTTAGATGTCAGCGGGGAGCCCCGCTGACAGCTGATAAGTCATCAGTTGTTAAGGATGCAGCATTCGGGTTGCAGACCCGCTCCTTAATGACCAGCTATTCAATGCCCGGATTCAAGCAGTGGGAGAAGTAAGGCAGATATTACAATGCCTCGATGGGTGGCTGTCAGTTTGGGGCAGTGGGAGGGTAGACTAAATTTACATAGTGAATGCCCACATGTGATGCTGAGCCTCTATGACTGAATCCAAAGAATGAAAGGGACAGGACAGGGACAGTCAGGCTGGGGAGTAAAGGGTTAGAAGATGCTGGATTTGTCCCAGCCATTAAATGAGGCGGGTTCTGACTTGCTGCAGCTTCTGATGCACATGGTGAGAAGCTCACAGTGTGCGGTGAAATCAGAGGAAGACATTTTAGTCCAGGAGAGGAGCCGCTACAACTGTGCAAGACTGAAGGCAAGGCCGGAGCTTAAGATGTTGGGATGCCCCCCCCCCCCCAGCCTGCTCTCAGTTGTCGATCTGACACATAATTACAGCTGCGACCGATTTCGTTCACTTCTCCACAACGTGATAATGAGCCAATCACGCCGGGGAGCCAGAGAATATTGATTAGACCCCGAGGTTAATGAGTAGGATGAGACAATCCATACGACACTCAGAATGCCATTGAGCTAGTAAAGCCTATAAAGATGACAATAGACTGCGATGGAAGATTATTTGATTCACTAGGTGGCGCTGACATCAAAACCCAGCCGCTCAAATATTTTGCATCATTGCCCTATGTCAGTATTGTCTACAAAGCATCAACATCCATCCGTATTACAAGGCAGAACACTGAGAATAGAGGGGAGGTGGCTCAGCAGAGACGTCTTTTTTTTTTTTTTTTTATTGTCTAAATTTTGTATGCGCTGTAATGAATAGTCTTTCATTAGATAACCCATAGTGCTCTGGGGCTCCTTTATCCCATATTAAAGCCAAAACCCAACCACACTTTTTGTTTCAGTGGGGAAGGCAATAACCTTTTATAGGTTTATATATATTAAAAAAAATAAAATAATTAGAAATATTGTTTCTTTAGAATGTGTGTGTGTATCATTATTTTTTGTCGCCCCGGGACTCCTCCCCTGAGCCCCGGTCGCCCCCCGGGACTCCTCCCCTGAGCCCCGGTCGCCCCCCGGGACTCCTCCCCTGAGCCCCGGTCGCCCCCCGGGACTCCTCCCCTGAGCCCCGGTCGCCCCCCGGGACTCCTCCCCTGAGCCCCGGTGGCTCCGGGACTCCTCCCCTGAGCCCGGGTCGCTCCGGGACTCCTCCCCTGAGCCCGGGTCGCTCCGGGACTCATCTCCAGCTTGCGACTGGACTGTAAATAGAGAAATAGCACAATCATAAGCTCATCTCAGTCACTCTGCTCTCTCCTCCTAAGCACATTAAAGTGGTTGTAAACCTCAGGCATGAAATATGAACAAAGCAAATCCCTCTATAGCGTGTACTTGTCTTACTTAGGAGCACCAAGTGTGATTTCTGTCTGCTGCCTCCTTCCTCCGCTATCAGCATGAATCACTTCTGACAAGTTTTCCTGACAACCAAGAATAAAAATGGTGACAGAGAGGGATCGCCAGCAGAGTGAGTCGCAGCTCTGTTCCAGTGTGCTGTGTGACGGGGGGGGGGGTGGCGTCTCTTCCCTCCAATCAGCTCTCAGAGCTCTCCTCCCTGAGCTCTGCAGAATATAACTTCAGCTCTCCGCCCCCCTTTTTTCTTTTTCTGAATGCTCAGACAAGCTTTGAAAATTCAGCACTTTGAATAGCTGTAGAGAAGATAAGACTGCTTTCACACTGGGGCGGTGCGGGCGGTAAAACTGTGTTATTTTTAACACTGCTTTATCGGCGGTATTTGGCTGATAGCGGGGTGGTTTTACCCCCCTGCTAGTGGCTGAGAAAGGGTTAAAACCACCTAAAAGCGCTGCTGCAGCAGCACTTTGCCGGTGGTATAGCCGGCTGCCCCATTCATTTCAATGGGCAGGAGAAGTCCAGCCAGCTCACCGCCCCAGTGTGAAAGCCCTCGGGGCTCTTTTAGGGTGCTTTGCAGGTGCTGTTTTTTTGTATCAGCCCTCCTCCTGTATTTCGTTTTAGTGGGTGGAGCCTGCTGGGTCCCTCCCACAGCTCTGCACTGGCTATGGAGAGCACAGTGATGATGTGGTGGCTACTTTTATAAGGCAATATCTGGGTTTGCAAAAGGCATTTGGTGCACACAATGCATTTCTATCCTATGTGGCTAATACAGAACATATTTAGAGAAAAGTTCTGGAGCAGTTTGACTTTAATAAACATAACTAATTGGAACAAACGTTGTTTGTTTTGTGGCAAGAAACTATTTTTACAGACAGATCAGAATGTCGAGGCTTTGAAGTATCAGAACATGTCCTGGTCATAAAGATGTAATGACACGTTCACTGGAATAAAAGGCAGGAAAAGTCTGGTTCCCGATTACCCAATATCAGCAATTTCACCCCCATATAGAACATATAAATACTTTATTTTTAAACTTACAAGAAAGATGATGTAAGCGGCTAACTTCTCAATAGACTGTCATATGATCCAAGATAGATGAGAGGAGGAGGCCGAGACGTAACCCGAAAGAATCACCTTTGTACGGTAAATTATACGTTTTTATTATTTTGCGTTTTTTTTTTTTTTTTTTGCACACCTTTAAAAAAAATCGTGTTAGGCCTTAAAGTAGAACTATAGGCAAAACTTTCTATTTCATTTTGGGAAGAGTAATGGAGGGAGATAACCCGAGAGTTATTTTTTTCCTTTTCTTTTTGGCCATCCGTGTTGCATTGGGGAGATTAGATTTACCTCCACTTCCTGTCCCATAACCAAAACAGGAAGTGGGAGGAAATCTCTGCTAAGTACGGGAATCTCTTCTGCAGCCTTCATCAGCGCCTCCTAAAAGCGCCCATCAATGCCGCCCCGTCAGCGCAGCCCCGTCAGCGCAGCCCCGCCAGCGCAGCCCCGACAGCGCAGCCCCGCCAGCGCAGCCCCGCCAGCGCAGCCCCGCCAGCGCAGCCCCGCCAGAGCAGCCCCGCCAGCGCAGCCTCGCCAGAGCAGCCCCGTCAGCGCAGCCTCGCCAGAGCAGCCCCGCCAGCGCAGCCTCGCCAGAGCAGCCCCGCCAGCGCAGCCCCGCCAGAGCAGCCCCGTCAGCGCAGCCCCGCCAGAGCAGCCCCGTCAGCGCAGCCTCGCCAGAGCAGCCCCGTCAGCGCAGCCTCGCCAGCGCAGCCCCGTCAGCGCAGCCTCGCCAGCGCAGCCCCGTCAGCGCAGCCTCGCCAGCGCAGCCCCGTCAGCGCAGCCTCGCCAGCGCAGCCCCGTCAGCGCAGCCTCGCCAGCGCAGCCCCGTCAGCGCAGCCTCGCCAGCGCAGCCCCGTCAGCGCAGCCTCGCCAGAGCAGCCCCGTCAGCGCAGCCTCGCCAGAGCAGCCCCGTCAGCGCAGCCTCGCCAGAGCAGCCCCGTCAGCGCAGCCCCGCCAGCGCAGCCTCGCCAGCGCAGCCCCGCCAGCGCAGCCCCGTCAGCGCAGCCCCGTCAGCGCAGCCCCGTCAGCGCAGCCCCGTCAGCGCAGCCCCGTCAGCGCAGCCCCGTCAGCGCAGCCCCGTCAGCGCAGCCCCGTCAGCGCAGCCCCGTCAGAGCAGCTCCGTCAGCGCAGCCTCATCGGCACCCATCAGCGCAGCCTCACCGGCGTCCATCAGTGCAGCCTCACCAGCGCCCATCAGTGAAGAAAAATTACTTGTTTACAAAATTATATAACAGAAACTAAGAAAAAGGGTTTAGGAGGAGTTTCCATTCTCCCCGATCCTCTGTCTGGACAGTGCTGATTGGCTCTGTGCTGATCACATGCACTCTCCCAAGAAAAAAAAAAAAGACGACGAAAACGCTCTAGCAATACACACCAAACTGAGCATGTGCAGCTCGTCTCATGGCTCTGTAAATATCAGGTTATTTTTTGGTGACAGTGGAAGAAGGGGAGGATCAGAGAAGACCGGATCAAACAGACTTTTCACACAATGCAGAGGATTAACCCCTTAGGTTCCACAGCGAGTATAAGAAGCATGCTTTACTGCATATACAGACTGATTTTACTGTTGTGGGTTTATTAATCTTTTAAAACCATTTGAAAAGTGTACAATGCCTTTAATATCTTCAGCGGAGACCGCCACCTTCATTAACGTTCACACAACGCCGTGTACAGCATCGTATTCCTCTGGGAACTTTGGGGGGAAAAGCGAAGCGCTTTCTACAGAGTGATGAGTCACCGTTTCGGTCGGCGCAGCGACACGCCTTCCTTCGTTGGCAAGGAAGCGATTCATCTCAGGCTGTCTAATAAAGTCGGGGATTTGCACGCACCGCGCCATTTAGAGGCTTCTCTAATCTGCAATAATAATGATATATTTCACCTGCGGCGTCACGGGGGGAATCTGTGTGGAGTTCTGCGGGGTGATGGATGTTTGCGGCGGTCTCTGCGTGCAATGGGAATGTTTGGACGTATGGCACACACGTGTTGGACGCATGGCACACATGTGTTGGGTTTCTGTATAGTACAGATGTGATCCTGTCATTGATGTACGACGTGCACGTGAGCACAGAAGCGCGGAGCTATAGGTGGAAATAATAAGCAGCAGAACATCTGCTAAAGGTGCAGCAAACTTCAGGGAGTTCAGATATGAGAAAGACACACGGATATCGCGTGTCAAAGCGCCTTCATGTAACATCTCTGAGCGGAGCTTTTCTCCAAGATGGATGACATTTTTCACTTAAAGCGGAGCTCCGCCATCCCCAAAAATGAATATTAGGACACTTGCCTGTCCTGGAGTCCAGTGGTGTCGGCACCCCAGCTGATGTTTCCATCAGCTGTTGGGTGGTACCGCCACCATTGCCGGTAAGGGAACCTGGTTGTAAAGCCTTGTAGCTTCACAGCCCGGTCCCTATTGCGCATGCTCGAAACGCGCTGTACTCTTACAGGCCCCCGGCAGAAGGGGAAGGAGGAGGAGGGGGGCCAAACGTCTGATGTACCCCACCGCAGTGAGGTCTGACGGAAGCGGGGACAGGGTACCTGTCAAAAACAGGTACCCACTCCCCCCTGAAAGGTGCCAAATGTAGCACTTGGGGGGGGGGGGGGGGGGGGGTCAAATCAAATAAGCAGAAGTTCCACTTTTGGGTGGAACTCCGCTTTAAAGTGATTGCATTTTATTAAGATCACAAATATCTCGCACTTACCTGTCCTTAGTCATGGTATTGCAGGGCATCCCTAATCCTCCTCTTCTTTGCTCAACCCCCCCCCCCCCCCTCAAACCACTGAGTGCCCGCAGAGCAAGCCACTTGCTCTGGGGGCACTCATTTGTGTTCACCCCTGAGCCCTGCTCTGTGTGTAAGGCTGTGGCCCAGCCCCTTGTCACTGGCTCTGATTGACAGCAGTGGGAGCCAATGGCTCCTGCTGCTTTATTTGAGCCAATGAGGAGCGAGAACCTCGGCTCTCATGCATATTGCTGGATCAACATGGGACTCAGGTAAGTAAGGGGGGGGGTGTGCATGCAGTTTTTTTTAAAACTAAGACCCCTGTCACGCTGAGGTGCTTTACAGGCGCTACAGCGCTAAAAATAGCGCCTGAAAAGAGCCTCTCCTGTCTCTCCAGTGTCCTTTCACGCTGGAGCGATGCGCTGGCAGGATGCTAACAAAAGTTCTGCAAGCAGAATCTTTGGAGCGGTGAAGGAGTGGCGTATACACTGCTCCTGCCCATTGAACTGAATGCCGAACCCCGCTGGCAAAGCGGTGCTGTGCGGGTCGTTTTAAACCTTTAAACCCCTGCAAAAACGACGGTAAAGCGCCGCTAAAAATAGAAATAAAGTAAAAAAATCTTCTGCCTTTACAACCACTTTAAAGCTGAACTCCGGGATAAGCAAATATTGTGTAAATCCATTTGCCATGTGTATTCTTGAATCTTGGTTTGCTTTATGTATTTCTTCCAGCTCTGTGCAGGAGCTTCCTGTAATAAAGACCACTCACTGCTGCTCTCTCTCTCTGTGCAGGGTGACTGGTCTGGTCTCCGCCCCCCTCCTGTAGTTTTCTCCAGGCAGCCTGTAGTGGGTGGAGCCTGCTGGGTTCCTCCCACTGTTTTGCGCACAGTTGATGAGGTCACTGATACTTTTTTTTTTTTATATGGCAACAGCTTTGATAGCAAAGGCATTTGGTGCACACAAGGTGGATTTACATCCTCTACGCTTTACAGAAAGGAACTTCACACTGCCTAAAAGCAAAAAAATATCCCTCACATGGATCCCGGTCTCAAAAATAAATAAATGGGGGGGGGGGGGGGGGTTGTCAGGACAAGTCTGACTATTGGAGGGGAGTACACAGAGTTCCCAGCATAGCTAGAGAACTGACCATGCTGTGCTCTTCCGCTTAGTGTGGTTAGTTTTTTAATAGAAACGCAGAGGGAGTGTCAAGAACAGCAGGGATTTCACATGACGGAAGCAATACAAAGAGAACAGGGGGCTCGCTCATACAAGTACATGGCACTGCAGCCACATATCAGGAATACGAAGTTTTGGGGTAACAAACGCTTTCATGTAAACAATGTAACGTCAATGTTACCACCCCCTGCTCATGTGTAGAATTGAAGTCACTACATACTGGATGCGTCAGACTTTTGTGAATTGGTGCTTATTGTGGGTTTCAGATGTTGGGGAGGGCAGGAAGGCTCTTCTCACGCCGCGTCCTCTATGACAGAACAGAATTATTGTTCTTTTTTAGAAGAGCATCATCAAATTAGCGGTAATGAAAGAGGATGTATACTAAAACGACACATCCGTCAAACATCACATATCCCAAAATGAGTTTTGAATAACGTCCAGCTGACGCAGAGATGATGTGCTTGTCCTCAGCAGACCATCTGCTTCCCAACTGCCAGTTGTTGACAAAACCGAGAACTAGAAAAATAGGCAATTTTGTGTTTCCTCAGGAAGAGGGAAAATCTGCCAGAGGGGTATTGATCTTTTTTGCCACTGAAGTGCAACTGTAGCAGGCATCTGGTCTCATTCGCTCCCTTTTCCCCATATGGGTAACCTGCAGATTTCTCACATTCAGTAAACACGTTCGGCTATTTTTATACATTTGATGTGCCCTCCAAGCCCTCTCCAGTTTTGGAATCATCTGAAAGTGACCAAAACTGCTCAACAGTCATGCACACTGCAACTGGTTACTGTCTGAAGTGAAGAGTGCATGGAGAAAATTTTGACAAAATTTTTTGTTTTTCCTGGAAAACTGTTAATTTTGAGTCATAACAGTGTTTGAGCTTGTTGGGCATTCCATTCCAAAACCATGGGCATTAATATGAGACAGGTCCCCCTATAAGAGCCTGCATTCTCATGGGAAGGATTTCCACAAGATTATGGAGTGTGTCTGGGGAAATGTGTTCATTCAAAGAGGACTTGTGAGATCCGGTACTGATGTCAGATGAGAAGACCTGGCTCACAAAAATCCAATTCACCCCAAAGGTGATCAGTAGAGTTAAGGATAGGGCTTTGGTGAGGACCATTAAAGTTCCTCCATACCAGACTAGCCACACAAAGTCTTTATGGCTTTGTGAGGACAACCCGAGTTTGTACACACAAATCCGGTCAAACCATGTCTTTACAGAGCTGGCTTTGCGAGGGTCATCTATGTTCCCCTATACCAAACTGGTCAAACCATGTCTTTATTGGGCTGGCTTTGTGACGGTTACCTATGTTCCTCTATACCAAACTGGTTAAACAATGTCTTTATGGAGCAGGCTTTGTGGGGGTCACATATGTTCCTCTACACCAAACTCACAAAATTCCAATTCACCCCAAAGGCGATCAGTAGGGTTAAGTTGAGGGCTTTGGTGAGGACCATTCAAGTTTCTCCATACCAGACTAGTCATACAAAGTCTTTATGGCTTTGGCTGGCTTTGTGAGGACAAACTAAGTTTGTACACACAAATCCGGTCAAACCATGTCTTTATGGAGCTGCCTTTGTGATGGTCACCTCTGCTCCTCTACACCAAAATGCTCAAACCATGTCTTTACAGAGCTAGCTTTGTGAGGGTCAGCTATGTTCCCCTATACCAAACTGGTCAAACCATGTCTTTATGGGGCTGGCTTTGCGACGGTCACCTATGTTCCTCTATACCAAACTGGTCAAACCATGTCTTTATGGAGCAGGCTTTGTGGGGGTCACATATGTTCCTCTACACCAAACTGGTCAAACAATGTCTGTATGGAAAAATTTTGGTGTCACCGGCGCAAAAAAAATATATAATAAAAAATAAAATGAAATACAATTTGATTGCATTTTTCTTCCAAATATGTCTGTATGGAGCTGGCTTTGTTAAGGTCACCTATGTTCCTCTACACTAAACTAGTCAAACCATGCCTGTATGGAGCTGGCTTTGTTAAGGTCACCTACGTTCCTCTGCACTAAACTGGTCAAGTCATGTCTGTATGGAGCTGGCATTATGGGGGTCACCTATGTTTCTCTACACCAAACTGGTCAAACCATGCTTGTATGGAGCTGGCTTTGATAAGGTCACCTATGTTCCTCTACACCAAGCTGGTCAAATTGTGTTTTTATGGAGCTGTTTTTTTAGGGTCACCTATGTTCCTCTACATCAAGCTGGTCAAGCCAAGTCTTTACGAAACTGGACATTGTGGGGGCCACCTATGTTCCTCCACATTAAACTGTATACAGGGGCACAGTCACGCTGGAACAGAAAATTTCTTTCTAAAAAAAAAATTGTTACTACAATGTGGAAATCGCACTATTGTGCAAAATATCTTTGTAGGGTGTAGTTTTAACAGTCCCCTTTACTGGAAACACATGAACTTATTAATTTAAGGGGTGTTCTCAACGATTTCACTATTTTTGTTTTTTTAAAGTGGTTGTAAACCCTTACAAACCACTTTGACCTACAGGTAAGCCTAGATTAAGGCTTACCTGTAGGCCCAAGAAATATCTCTTAAACCTATACGGTTTAGAAGATATTTGCCGAAAGACAGGCTTGCCTGACGTCATCGCGGCTTCGTCATCGCGGCTTGCCTGACGTCATCGCGGCTTCGTCATCGCGGCTTGCCTGACGTCATCGCGGCTTCGTCGAATGACAGCGGAGGAGCAGCGAGACCCACCGAGAAGATGGAGGCTCCGGACTACAGGGGACAGCGGTGACTTCGCTGGCTCCTGCGTCAGGTAAGTGACACATAATGGACTACTATGCGAGGCATAGTAGTCCATTATGCATTACCTTTGCAGGGAATCAAAGAGGAAGTAAACTCATCAGGGTTTACTTCATCTTTAAAGGTATAATAAGTCAGGTGTCCACAAGCATTTTTCCAGCAAACTTTAGTTTGATCACAGTTTTCTGACAGCAGAGGGGTCCAACTGACTCCTTCCCTGTCAGAATACGACACAGCGGGGAGGATTCCCCCATGCACCTCGATCTTGTGAATGGGGCAATCAGTTTAGTTTTATTTTTACTCAGTCTGCTGGTTGAACGGAAAAAATAAATAAAATAAAACTGAGCCTGTATGGCCAGCTTAAGTTTAAACATTTCTCACACATCCCCCAGTCGATGTGAGGCACAAATGAGAACCCTTTTTCAAGAACCCCAGACTACGACCGGAACAAAATACAAGGCCAGGCAAAGACTGGCAGCGACAGCCAGATCTCTCCGCAGAGAAAAGCTCTTCTGTTGATCCAATAATAAAAACGGTGTAGCGCTTCAAAAATAATAAATGTGATAAACATAAATTATGAAGGTAATAATAAAAATCGCAAAGATCTAAATGCCTAGAGATAAAAGTCCAACATTAGGCGCTCATTCCACTATGTTGCTGGCATAGAAGTAACCAAGCCGTCACGAAGAAGGAAAATGGTGCACTAGGCGAAATGTATCCATGTGGGTCTACTCGATTGAAAACATCAGAGAAAAGTAGATAAATACTTCTTACCGGAACAGTTGGACCCACACAGTCATATGACGGTTGGATCTAAAAGGCTTGAGGTCACAGTCTGGGACCAAGGAGTATGAGGAGAGAGGTCTGTTGAGCTGATAGAAGAGCTCCAGGTGGTTGAAGGCTCAATGCTGGATCCTTTCAGGTGGAACGTCAAAGTAATCAAGCTCAAACGCAGCCCGTTGTACCAATACTCCAACCTCCCCCGGATGGGGAGAGGGGTGTTGTGAAGTATTAAACCAAAAAAATGGAGAAAAAGAAAGAAAAGCTCCACATGGTGCGGGTCAAACGATATAAAAAAATATTGGTTTATTGAAGTCAAAAGGTAATTAATGACTTAGTGATCACATAAAAAACAAAATAAAATTAAAAGCAATGTGGGGTGCCAACAGCTCGCCCGACGCGTTTCGACATATGTGTCTTCAACTGGCCCCAGTTGAAGACACATATGTCGAAACGCGTCGGGCGAGCTGTTGGCACCCCACATTGCTTTTAATTTTATTTTGTTTTTTATGTGATCACTAAGTCATTAATTACCTTTTGACTTCAATAAACCAATATTTTTTTATATCGTTTGACCCGCACCATGTGGAGCTTTTCTTTCTTTTTCTCCATTTTTTTGGTTTAATACTTCACAACACCCCTCTCCCCATCCGGGGGAGGTTGGAGTATGGGTACAACGGGCTGCGTTTGAGCTTGATTACTTTGACGTTCCACCTGAAAGGATCCAGCATTGAGCCTTCAACCACCTGGAGCTCTTCTATCAGCTCAACAGACCTCTCTCCTCATACTCCTTGGTCCCAGACTGTGACCTCAAGCCTTTTAGATCCAACCGTCATATGACTGTGTGGGTCCAACTGTTCCGGTAAGAAGTATTTATCTACTTTTCTCTGATGTTTTCAATCGAGTAGACCCACATGGATACATTTCGCCTAGTGCACCATTTTCCTTCTTCGTGACGGCTTGGTTACTTCTATGCCAGCAACATAGTGGAATGAGCGCCTAATGTTGGACTTTTATCTCTAGGCATTTAGATCTTTGCGATTTTTATTATTACCTTCATAATTTATGTTTATCACATTTATTATTTTTGAAGCGCTACACCGTTTTTATTATTTTACCTGTTGAACTTTGTTTGTTTTTGGTGTTGGCTGCTGTTGTGGCCGTTGTGGCCATTTCTTCACAAACTATAGCGCAGTGTTTTTCCCCCTTTTTGTACTTCTGTTGATCCAGACTGCGCACTGGACTACAATTTAATAAACTAAAATGAAATTACATTTTCCTCATGCTGCCCTTCCACGTAAGCCGGGTCTATTTTATGCAGCGCTTTCATAAAAGATAGCATCTTTTCCCCGGCGTGAGACTTGGGATCGGAACCCAGGAGACATCATGTCAGCGCTTAATTTATCTGTCAGGTTCAATTTAAACTCAAAATATTTTCTGAGAACACTGGAGATAAGAGCTGCAGAGGATAAAATCTCTTCATTTTACACGTACAGTACTGAACATTAAGAGGAATGTATAAGATTTTAGTTTTTTGTGTGTTTATGTGGGAGGGGACATTCTAAAGTGGCATTTTATATACGCACAGTTCTTAAAGTGGACTTCCACCCACTTCTGAGAGGTTCTCCACCGCTCGTTTTTGGCTAGTTAACTTTTTTCTTATAAACTTACCTCTTTATGAAGTACAGCCTGTACTTCCATCCCATCCGGTCCGCAGCGCAGGACGTCAGATCCTCTCCTTCCGCTAGCCCCCTGATGTTTTCTGGGACATGCGTGTGTCCCAGAAGACAGCCGGTTATTCACAAAGCACTGCGCCACTCGCGCGCGGGGGGGGGGGTGCCACATCACGGGCTCCCTGGACAGTAAGGATGAGCTCCAGCGTGTTCGCATACGCCATGTGCAGAGCCCACCAGGAAGCCGGCACTGCAGAGCGCTAATCACAGGCAGTTAGACATTGTCCCGATGCGCGGCTGCAGAGGTCGGGAAATGTCTCACTGCCTGTGATTAGCGTAGCGTCGACATCCTGGTGGGCTCTGCAGGTGCTGTATGCCAATACGCCGCAGCTCATCCTTACTGGACAGGTAAGTGTCCTTATTAAAAGTCAGCAGCTATAGTGTTTGTAGCTGCGGATTTTAAAGAGGTGGAACACCACTTTAACTTGCAGAACATCCTGTGACCTCAAAAACTAGGGCCACTCTATCATGCAATTACTGACAAAGTTAGGGGGGGGGGGGGTTCGAAGGTAATTGTGATGGAGACATATATAGGAGCCGTTTTACCTGTATTTCTGCCCATCCAGTTCTGAGATGTACACAGCTCTGTCACACAGCACAGCCCTGTCTGGCAGGAAACCTGATTTTTCTGTCAGAGTGACCATCAGGTTCTTGGTCACCTCCCCCCCAATTGCTCAGTTTGGCCGGCCGGGCCGCTCTAGGAAGAGTCCTGATGGTTCCAAACTTCTTCCATTTACAGATGATTGAGGCCACTGTGCTCATTGGGACCTTCAATGCAGCTGACATTTTTTTGTACCCTTCCCCCGATCTGTGCCTCTATACAATCCTGTCTCGGAGGTCTACAGACAATTCCTTGGACTTCATGGCTTGGTTTGTGCTCTGACATGCACAAATCATGTCCGATGAACTGAATTTACCACAGGTGGACTCCAATCAAGTTGTAGAAACATCTCAAGGAAGATCAGTGGAAGCAGGAGGCACCGGAGCTCAATTTTCACTGTCTTTTTTTTTATATACTCTATTTCTTTTCTCATTTACAAATCATCATATATGTATTTCAGCTACATTCATTATTTTTATACCAATACTAAGATACCCCACCCCCAAAATGCTCCCCATTGTTGCCATTTGCTTAAGTATTTTAGGCCTGAGTCCTCCAGTCTTTGTATAGATTCCTCCATTACCCTTATGTGTTCTACTTTCCGGGTCCACTCTGCTACTGTCGGTACCTGCACGGACTTCCAATGACACGGAATCAAGGATTTAGCCACATTCAATAAGACTGGGGTCATTGTGTCTCTATATTGCCTGATCTCTTTCTTTGTATCGTGGAACAGGCATTCCCATGGAGAATTTCCCACCCTTCCCCCTGTCACTAGAAGTGTCAATTCTCTTATTTGATCCCAGAAAGGGATTATTTTGGGGCAATCCCACCATATGTGCTTAAACGAACCTAGTCCCCCACATTCCCTCCAACATAACTTCTGACTTTCCTCACTGAACCTCTGTATTCTCTGTGGCGTCAAATGCCACCTCGCTATTAATTTAAAGGACATTTCGATCGTTTGCACATCTTTTGCCAGGGAATAAGTCATTTTAATTATTTTGCTCCTCTGCTCCTGATTTCTCAAGGGCCTCCCATTTCCTCAAGTAGTCTGGAAGCTCTGCGTCTCCCTCTTGCTTTAATATTTTGTATATTTTAGAAATCCTTTTCTGTAGACATTGTGGGTCTTTAAATAGCTTTTCCAGTGGGTAAAGTTGTGTCTTTCCTCTTAATGGTTGTGGTAAACCTTGTGTGAAGTGCGCCATTTGCGTGTATCTCCAATAGTCCAGTGGCTTACAACCCCATTCTTGTGTGATTTCCCTAAAAGTGCTTATCCTATTCCCTTTCATTACTTCTAAAAGTGTTATGTCGTCCCTTTTTGCCCACCTACTATAATATAAACGTTCCTCTTTCCCTGGGGGGAAGTAGTTTGTATCCAAGAGTGACATTAAAGGTGAGTTAAAGTGCCACTTGTGTCTTTTATTTATTTTATCCCAAATTTTTAATGTGTGCCTAGTTAACGTGCAAGTGCTCGTCCCTAAATCCCTATATTGGGGAGGGATCCATATCATTTTAGCTAATTCTGTGTTACTTAGTGTGACTTCCAAATCTACCCAACTCTTCCCTTGTTTGTTGTGACACCAGTCCGCTACCCTTGAAATTGTTATCGCCTCGTAGTATTTAGTGAGATCTGGTAGAGCTACCCCTCCCCTCTCTTTCTCCTTCACTAAGACATTATAGGCTATTCTCGGCCTCTTTCGAGCCCATATAAACGACAAAATCATTGATTTGACCTTTCCCAGGTAACTTACGGGCAAGGGGATAGGGATCATTTGGAGCGTATACATTACTAATGGTAATATAAATATCTTAATTGTATTTATCCTCCCCATCCATGTGAGAGCTTTATATCTCATTTTATTTAACTTGTCCTTAATTTTATTCAATAAAGGTAGATAGTTAGCCCCATAGAGGTTACACGTTTGTGCCGTCAACTTTATACCCAGGTAGGTCAGCTCTTCTTTGCACCATTTAAATGGTAGCTGGGAGCTTAGCGCTGTCTGTTCAACCTGCATTAAATTTATATTTAGAATTTCTGATTTAGTCGCATTTATTTTAAAGTTTGAAAAATGGCCAAACCGTTCGAACTCTTTAAGGAGGGGTGGGATTGTTGTGATTGGATTGACTATATACACCAGTACATCGTCTGCAAATGCAGAGATTTTATATTCCCTCCCTCCAACCCGAAGGCCCCGTATGTCCTGGTTCCTCCTTATTGCCACCAACAGTGGTTCCAGTGAGATCACGAACATGATCGGTGAGAGGGGGCATCCCTGTCTCGTCCTATTGAACAGTTGCAGGGGGCGAGACAGGGATCCGTTTACTCTGATTCTCGCTGTTGGTTGCCAATATAGGGATTTAATCCATCTCAGCATCCTTTCTCCCAGTCCTAGATATTCTAATACCCTATCTATAAACTCCCACTCCACTCTGTCGAAGGCCTTTTCGGCATCTACTGACAGCAGTACTGTGGGGGTCCTTCTCCTAATAGCTTCCTGAATTAGTGCTATGGACTTTATGGAGTTATCTCTCCCCTCTCGCCCCTGGACAAACCCCACCTGATCCGGATGGATCCAATCCGGAAGGAGGGATTTTAATCTTTCTGCTAATATTTTCGAAAAGATCTTTATGTCCGTGTTTAGTAAGGAGATCGGTCGGTAACTCTCTACAGCTGCTGGGTCCTTACCTTCTTTCAAAATCAGGGTTATGTGTGCGCACAAGGCTTCCTCCCGGAACCTCTCTCCTACTCCCACTGCATTGAAATAGTCACAGAGTTTTGGGATCAGGAGCTTCTGGAACTTCTTATAGTACAAAATCGAATATCCATCGGGGCCAGGACTCCCCCCGAGTGCTGTGTTGTTAATTGTTCTACTCACTTCCTCCGGTGTTATCGGAGCTTCTAATGTCTCCATCTCCTCCTTTACTCCCCTGGGGAAGTCCATGTCCCGAAGATATTCCTCTATTTTTCCTTTCCTTGTCTCTTTATCTCCCCCTTTCCCTCTTATGTTATACAGCTCACTATAGTACCTGTGGAAATTTTCTGCAATTTTTGGAGTGGAGTATTGAATCTCTCTTTTATCTTTAATCATTGAAATATGTGTCCTATTCTTATGATCCTTGACTCTTTTTGCTATCCATTTTCCCGACCAATTACCCCATTGATATCTCTCTCTGTTTATTTTATGGAATGCCGACTCCCTTTCTTGTTCTAGAATTTTTTCCAGTTCTCTTTTTTTTTCCCTTAACTCCTGTCTCTCCCTTAGTCCCTTTGGTCTAGTTTCCTGTTCTAATTTATTAATCTCCCTGTATAGGTGAGTTTTTTGTTGATCCCTTTCCTTTTTCTTCCCTGCTCCAATCCCGATCAAGACCCCTCTAATGACTACTTTGTGTGTTTCCCACAGGGTAGCTCTCGTTATACCTGCTGTATCGTTTAGTTCGTAGAAACTAATCAGTTCCTGTTCTATCTTGGCTGTGACTTCCGGGTCCTGTAATAGAGAATTATTTAATTTCCATGTCCTCCCTGTTCCACTTTCTCCCTGTAATTCGAACTGGATTACTACTGGGGCATGGTCCGAGAGGGTAATTGGTTTAATTTCTGCTTTTTTCAAATTTGGGACTAATTGATGATCAAGTAGGATATAATCTAATCTTGCGAAGGAGTTATGTGGTGCTGAGTAGTGAGTGTAATCTCTATCTTTTGGGTGGGAGATTCTCCATGCGTCTATAATCTGTGCATTGGCTAATGTTCTCTTTAAAGCTCTATATCTCCCCTCTGCCGCCCTACTACCGCCCCCCGAGTTGTCCAGTTTAGGATTTAGAGTCCAGTTCAAGTCCCCTGCAATGATTAATTTACCCACTTTGAAGCCCTCCAGCGTCTCAAGAACACTCCTTAAGAATCTGTCTGGGTTTCTGTTGGGTGCGTATACATTCACTATGGTACATT
Organism: Lithobates pipiens; assembly: GCF_037356315.1. Taxonomy (NCBI): domain Eukaryota; kingdom Metazoa; phylum Chordata; class Amphibia; order Anura; family Ranidae; genus Lithobates; species Lithobates pipiens. Next base: position 50,203,516 of record NW_027507785.1, read on the forward strand.
TCAAATCAAACAACTTGCCCCTAAGAAATAGGTATCTACCTTCCGGGTCAGCCAATCGCTCCTCTATTTCAAATCTGGTTGTTCTATCGAACCCCGTAGCTACGCCTCTTGAGTGGGCTGAAGGTGTATCCCCGTAAAACCATAATGGAAATTGAAATGATGACAGCTTTACAGGGGATCCATTAGTAATATATGTCTCCTGGAGACAAACCACACTCCCCCCTAATAATTGGAGTTCTTTATCTATCTTGAATCTTTTTTCTTTTGTATTTAATCCCCTTACGTTATATGATATTACATTAATTGCAACCATCAAATACTTGCAGTATACATCGGAGTCTCACATAGGCTGATCCGGGAGCGCCCCCCTTTGAAGCACCGGGGGGTAGGCCGTTGGGGGAAAAAAAAAAAAAATAAAAAAAAAAATTGGGGGGACTCTAGCCCCAAACCCACCAATCCCTCCCTCCCCCTTTCCCCTCCCTCCTCCCCTCTTTTCCCTCCCCTTCTCCGCAACAATACCCCTGAAAAGGGTGGTCGGAGTTCCCCCCACACTTTGTTGATCATATGGGTTAGATACCTTCCTAGAAGGGACCTTCTTCTCCCCATATATACCCAGGGGCTCCCACCAGAGACTCTCCAAAACCCTCCTCCCTCCCACCCTCCCATTACCCCCCCAACCCAACCATCCTCTCGCTTCCCCATTCACCCCCTCTTTGCGTCTTTACTTTGCTCTTGGCTCGACTACTCTCGTTCCTCTCCATCTGGGGATCCTTGGAATCAGTACTGTCTTTTCTTCCACACCCCATCCCGGTAACCGGGGGGGGGGGATGTCCAGCCTTTCGCAGAACCCCTGTAGGTCTTCGGGGAATCGTAGGACTGAGGACCGGCCGTCTTTTTTCCCAATTAAACAGGCGGGGAATCCCCACTGGTAGGCTACACCCAAGGCCATCATCTGTTGTGTGAGGGGCTTCAACAGCCTCCTTCTCACTAATGTTTCTACAGCAAGGTCCGGGAAGACCTGCAGTTCTACCTCCTCGAAGATCAATCCTGCCGATGTTCTCAGTTTCTCCATAATGAGGTCTCTCTCTTCTACGTAGTGGAACCTCACTATCACGTCTCTGGGTTGCTCTTCTCTTAACCCTGTCCGTCTTGCTATCCTATGAGCTCTGTCTATCCTAAGGGTATCTCCGGGATCTCTTCCTAATAATGGGTTGAATACCTGCTTTATTATACTGCCCAATTCCTTGCTGCTATATTTCTCTGGGAGGCCCCTGATGCGCACATTCTTCCTTCTCCCCTGGTTGTCCTGGTCCTCCAGTTTATATTGGAGGCTCCTGTTCGCTAACTGCAGGGATGTAATTTGTTCTATTATCCCATCTAATCTTTGGTCCTGGTTATCTACTCTCCCCTCTAACTCTTCCACCCTCCCAAGTACTAATCCTATATCTGACCTTACTCCTGCTATTTCCGTTTTTAGTGAGTTCTCCATTTTTGTAAACATCTCCGTTAGCATCTCCCTGATTGGGGGGCCTTCCCTCTCCTGGGGTGTAACTGACGCAGTACCTCCTCCCCTTGAACCCTCCACCTCCTGTCCTCTTTCCTCACTCGCATCTACCTCTTTTGGGGGCCCCGTATTAGCTCCATTTTCCTTTCCCCCTTTTCCCTCCTCTAACATCCTTTGCTTATTTGGGCCGGATCTCCGTGTTGTTCCTAATTTTGGGCTACAGGGGCCTTCCTCTGTTATACTAGAGTTGCTTGCCATGTAACGCTGGATTCCCCCTGGGCTAGCGGCCAGAGGGGTTTTTTTTCCTGTTTTTACCTTCCCTCTCATCTTTCCATATAACTACACTACCCTTGTTTTTAATCCTTTCTTGACTACCCGCTAGAAAGTAATGAGAGAGCGATAGCAAGGGTGAACCCCCCGAGCCACAACCCTTCTCCCTGGCTCTAGGGGTTAGCCCCCTCCCCTCTCCCTTCCCCTCTCCCCCGGGATCCTTTACTTTACGATAGTGCCGTGCCCCCCCTACCAAACTACAAAGCCCAGACAGATATCCACAGGTACACAAGCTGTAATCATGCTATAAGTCCCATCAATATCAATACACTATTTATACAGTCTCTTTATCAGATCTTATGCTAAAAACTTCTTCTTTTTCTTCCTGGCCAGCGCCTAATCCTTATGGTTAAGGGTATTCGGTATAGGCTCAAGGTTGGACGCGGCTTAATTGGTAAATGTCCCTTCCTCGGCGATCGATGACCTTGATTCTTGAATGCTCCTCTAAGTAACCCCTCAACTCTGTGTTGCATAAGGAAAAGAAAACAGTGTCCCATTCAGTGGAGCGGGAGAGGGAGATACTAATATAAGTACTCTAAGATTGCCTGTTCTCTCCCTTGCCCAGCTATCCTCCTTGCCCAGGGGGACCTCCTGGAAAGGCCTTAAAGCATAGCCATGGGCCGTATATAGTTTGTTACTTCCATAGTTGCCAGTCGTCCCCCAAACTTCTCGGTGAGGCGAAAAAAAAAAGAGAGAGAAATCAAAAAAGGCTAGGGGGGGGTGGAGGGAAAAAAAAAAAAAAAAAAACCACGAGAACAAGGCAGAAGTTTTGTGTTCTTTGGGAGGTCTTTACTATCTCCGCCGGGATTTCAGTAACTTCCCTTCTCTCTCCCTTCCCCCCTATTGAGGTTACTTGAGGCTGGGGAGCTTTAAATGTCCTACTGATTTTCAGCATAGAACCTGGGTTGGTGATCCAAGTGAGAGCCTGCCTTTTAGCATTTTCTTCCATACAGGGGGCCACCCCCCAGTATTTATTTATGTTTGGTGCGTTTAAAAGTTCTCCTCCAGGTAAGTTACCTAGTCCTCCGGCAAGTTCTACCCCACTTGACGCAGGGGTAGGGGCTTGGACTCAATGTCTTTCTCTTTGCTGGTCTCTTGGTAATCTTACCAGCCCCCACCACATGCCTGCACGGAATTTAGGGGGATAATGGGGGGGAGACCTGCAGGGACTAAGGTAGAGAGCCAGAAAGCCAGCAGACAATCTTTACACAGCCTTACACAGCCTTAGCAGTTTTCAGAGCTCGTCTCCTCATGACACAGTTCTCACATGGCTCAGTATACCACTCTGTCCTGCCTTTACACATTCCACCCTTAACTCCTACTCATTGCTTATTTACTGTACCGCACTCCAGTGATCGTGGCCGAGGGCTTCCTCCGCTGTGATATGCTCCGATAGACCGGTGAGCCCTCTAGTATAGGCAGTTGGCTGTCCGCCAATGATTCGAGGCTCCCGCCGAGACTGGCGTCTTCTGCTTGTCTCCTGTATGGTTTCCCCCGACAGGGTTCACTTACGGCTTCCGGTCTGCGGCTGTGGCTGGTTCCGAGTGTCCGACCTCCGTGTCAGGGGGCGCGTGAGGCACTACCCAAGCCGCGTCAGGCTGCGGGGGAACGGCGTGGCGAACGAGAGCAAGCCGGCTCTCCTCGGACTGCCGACATGCCTGGTCGAATCACCGCTCTGCTTCTCGCCGTGCGTTCGAGAGGGACGGCGTACGCCGTGGGAGATCCAGGCGAGGAGGGAGGGGTGGAGGAGCTCTGGACGAGCCTATCTTCTGGTGCTCCGCCCCATCCTGTCACTCAATTTTCACTGTCATGGCAAAGGTTGTGAATACTTCTGTACATGGGATTTTTTTAGTTTTTAATTAGCAAAAATGTCAAAACAAACTTCTTTTGCGTTGTTATTAGGATATTGTTTGTGGAATGTTGAGGAAAATTATGAATTTAATCCATTTTGGAATAAGGCTGCAACAACAAAATGTGGAAAAGGTGAAGCGCTGTGAATACATTCCGGATGCAGTGTATCTGCAAGCTTCATATTAGCATATGAGCACTGCAGCACAACTCATTGCCCCTTTATGTGGCTTCTCCCTCTCACAGGGTCGGCTCACACTGGGGCAACACGACTTACAGCGCAACTTTGGAAGGCGACTTGGAGGCGACTTCAACACAACTTCAATGCGACTTTCCACGCAACTTCAAGTTGCCCCCCAGGCCAGGCGACTTTGCTTGTGGCCAATCACAAAGTAATAAGCTCTCTGGGAGCATAGGGGGTTCCCCTTAAAATCCATATCAGACCTAAGAGCCTGGCATGCCCTTGGAGGGGAACCCATGCCGTTTTTCTTTTTTTTTTTATTAGAGGCGACATTGTCGCTTCTTTCTCACGCTTGCTGCAATAGGAAAACGTGTTTTCGCCAGATGTGCAATACCCTGTCGCCGAAAAACCAGCATGATGGGATCGAGCTGGAAACAGATCCTCGTGGGCAGGTACTGTAATTTTTTTTTCCTGTAAAGTTGCTTCAATATAGATGGAGATCTGACTTGGAGGCGACTTCCAGTGAATTCTATGGGTACAAGTCGCCTTGAAGTAGTAGAGGAACCTTTTCTGAAGTCGGAGCGACTTCAGTAGTGTACATTAAGATGGCTCTCATTGACTATAATAGAATTTGACTGATGTCAAGCGACTTGGGGCGACTTGAGGTCTGACAAGTCGGATCCCAAGTCGCGGTAGTGTGAACCAAGCCTAAGGCAGTCCATAGATAATACGATTTCCTTTCTTTCCACCACAAGTGGAAGGAAAGAAAATCGGTTGATTCCCCCATCAACACAGTTGCGCCTCCCATGGATCTATTGTGTTCTTCTGGCGGGGAGCCTTCCTAGGCACCAGAATGCAATGATTACTGCTAGCAGCTTTAGCCAACAGCAGTAATTGTATGCCAAAAATCCAACAGGCTGGTTGTACTTAAGGTTACCGATTGCCAAACTTGGGTACAATCAACCTGCCTATACATGGATCGAAATTTGGCTGGTCCCTGCTGAACTGACTTAAGTGCTGTAAGACTGCAAGAGATCGACACCAAGTCTGATTTAGGTACTTACATTGCTTCCATTTAAAAAATACATGAGGAAATATGATAATGAATACAGAGCTGCATTCATGTGCATCTTTTTATATCTGCTTGGATATACGATTGCTATTTGTTAACACCTTAGAGCCAAGGGTCTACCAGCCCTTTAATGAGTTTAGAAAGCCAGGGTGGGTGGGCTTATGGTGATGTGACTGCCGTGATTGGCCGTCATCGCAGCCACATGATTGGAAAGCTCCCGAACACAAATACAGTGCCTTGAAAAAGTATTCATACCCCTTGAAACGTTCCACATTTTGTCACGTTAAGGCTGAGTGTTCCCACCACTGTGTCTACAGCAAATAATAGTAATACACCCAATCTACCACCAGTACCAGCTTTCCATTTCTTAGCCAAGATTCAAGGCAAGCATTACACTCACAGCTTCCCCTCTATCAGTAGCAATCATCTTCCAAGAAGCTGCTAAATCACCCCTGCAAAACCATCATAGCCAGGAGGATCAAGTGAGGTTACAAAATCAGAGCACTTGAAATTGACACCAGAGAGGATTAGATTTTATCATGTATTGTACAGTATGTATTAATGTCTTGGTGGTGACATCTTGTGGCAATTCTGTGCAACTACAAATTGTTATTTTTTCTGTTTGTTAATGGTATAATCCAGCTTCCCTGTATACTGGAGTTAGTTTAGTCCTTACCGTCTTCATATTCCCTCAATAAGCATCCAGCTCTCCTAGCAGGCTTAAAGCAAAGAAGATTGTCTCTTTACACTTCAAATAAACAAGGAACATCCCACATTGGCCGGACGGAGGTCAATGCATAAAGCGGTGCTCGAGACAGAAAAAGGTTTATTGACATTTCACTGCATGAACATCAAAGACACTGAGGATCCTACCTGACCCTAGAGTCCGGAGACAGTGGGAAGATGGGGGAACTGGAGCGGACTACAGGTGTACTACTCCTCCTATGGAAGGATTCCTCCATGTTCTCGTACAACAAGTTATTGGGTGTCCCCGGTCCTTCATCCGTTCTGGTTTCTTCTTTATTCAGCTCATCTAGAAAAAAAAAAAATATTGCACAGGTTAAACCATTAATGAATACTTAAAACTAACCTCCAAGCAAACAGCTAAACACACTGATTTTATATATATATATATATATATATATATATATATATATATATATATATATATATATATATATATATATATATATATATATATATATATATATAATAAATAAATATATATATATATATATATATATAAATCTGTTTTTAACGCTCAGTCCTTCCAGTTCTGATATTTACACATCTTTGCAACACATTACAGCCCGGCGATGACACCACTTCCCATGGACTTTCCGAATGAACTTGGCCACACACAATCACACCATAGTCCGATGGATTTGAACGTGATGACGTACGACCGGACTAGAATAAGGAAGTTCATAGCCAGTAGCTGCCCTAGCGTCGGTTTTCGTCCGTCAGACCAGCATACAGGCGACCGGATTTTTCAACCGGACTCGAGTCCATCGGAAAGATTTGAAACATGTTCGAAATCTAAAGTCCATCTGATTTTTTTGACAGCAAAGGTCCGATGAAGCCCACACACGGTCGAATTGTCAGATGGATTCGTTCCGTCAGACCTTTGCTGTGGAAAAGTCCGGCCGTGTGTACACGGCATTAGATCTATAGAATTCTCTCCATTACATTTTTTTTTTCCACGGGATGCCATCATCTGCTAGGTTTAATAAGATACGCGTTACTCCTCATTTGCTAAATGCAGCCAAAATATTGATACCTAGATTTTGGAAACAATCCGGATGTCCCACTATAATGGATTGGAAAAGGGAGGTAGAAAAAATAATGGAAGCAGAGAGATGGTCTTTAACGAATGGTTAAAGACCAACAGAATAAAATATACATGGAACGAATGGCTGTTGTTGAATTGAGAAGGGGGCTCAGGTCTCAGGTAAGTATTAGGGGGCTGCAGAAGTTTTTTGTTTTATATCTTAATGCATAGCAAGGGTGGCTGGTGGACTTTTCTTCTGGGGCGGGGGGAGCAAACAACCAAAGCTACCCCCCTCCAAGGCAGCACGGCACCGATGCACCCCAAGGGTTGGCATCAAGGCTCGTGGCACGGTTAGCCAGCAACCCCCCCCCCCCCCCCCCCAAGGAGGTCCAGCACTTACTATGCGGCAGGCTGTGTCCTCTGGGCAGAGGCGGGTCCGACTCAAGTGTGTCTCCTCTTCCACAGCGTTAGGCATCCAATAGGCTTGCCTGGCACTTTTGCCAATCGGGAAACAGGTCTCACTAACCTGCCCTCCTGATTGGCAGGGAGTAACAGTATTGTGAAAATAGAGAAAATCCATCCTCTAGTCACACAAGTGGGTGGGATTGTGGCACACCCTCTGCGCCCCCATGCCCACCCTGATTTGAAGCCTATTAGAGCCTCTGGCTCTAATACAGGTGCTTAAAAAAAAACACACACACACACACACACACACACACACCCGCCATAGGAATTCATGTGCCCGGCGTCCTGAAAGGGGCCGGGCACAAGGATAGGGAGGGCGGGGTAGGTGTTGGGGCAGGCAGCAGCCTGTGCACCCACAATACACGGGCCGCCCCTGATGCACAGAATGCATTAAGATGAAAAAAACCTTCTGCCTTTAAAAGCACTTTAAGGTCGATTGATTGGACTTTTGCCCAGCCATACTGTGCTCTTGATAGAACTACTAGTTCCAGTTGCTTGAAACTGCCCTGACTTGGGCAGTTTAAAGCAATAAATTGGGATTGGGTTGCTCTGGGTTATGGCATTTTGCTTTATTGTATTTCTTTATTATTTACAGGTTCTTATATAGTCCTGTCAATTTACGCAACGCTTATCACATATATTGTACAGTCACATCATATCATCCTGATGGCCGCCACGCTCCCCAGTCTAGCTGCAAAACAAACTGCGCTATTTTCCTCTCCTGTTGACACTCATCATCTTCATCTCTCCTCCTCGCTGGCGGCTGCTCCCAGCCGTGCATTCACCTCACGTCTACATTAGAGCAGCAGCAAAGGTAATTAGTTCGAGAAATTAACCGCTGCCATCAGCCTAGATCTAAAGAGCCTCATGGAAATGTTTTTAATTGGCGAAGTGATGATTTGTTTTTAATAGCCCCCATCTTGGCGGTCTGTCAGGGGCCCCCGGCCTCTGCCCAGACTTGCCAGCTCTCACCTATTTATCCTATAACAATTATTTCCCTTTTTAGAGCTCAAGACCTTCCGAGTGTCGATAAAGCTGCAGACAATTAAATAAATGAAGCAATAAAGTAAACGAACGCAGGCCGCCTAGTTTTAATTTTCACTTCATTGACAGGTGATCTTCATTGTTCCCCATTCATGATCAACCTGCACTGGAGACGTTTACAGCATATCTCCTTCCCAGCAAAGCAGGCTGAATACTTCATTCAATCCATATTAATATATATATATATATATATATATATATATATATTTATTTTTTGATACAGTACATGTCAAAAAAAATATCTTTAGGGAGCCAGAAGGAAAAACCTTTAGCATTTCATCCAGCAAACTAATTCAGAAAAGTATGAATGATTTGTCATTTCTGGTTCATATAATGTTTAGGGATCAGCAGCAGACAGAATATTATTTTGTCTGGAAATCCGCTTTACAAATAAAATGCAATAAATTTGGCTTAAAGGGGTTGTAAAGGTTCGTGTTTTTTCACCTTAATGCATCCTATACACCTATCAGTGACCGGCCCCTCAGCCGTGCCCCCCCCCCCCCCCGTTTTACTTACCTGAACCCTCAAACTGCTCTCTTTCTGCCTGGGGTTCTCGGCTCTTGATTGGATAGATTGATAGCAGCGCAGCCATTGGCTCCCACTGGGCCGACTCCTGCAATCAGCCTCTATGGACACCGAATGCGGGACTCGGGAGCACGCCCGCAAGGTAACCCCCCGGAGAGGGTGCTTCTCCTAGGGCAGGGTTATGCAATTGGTGGACCTACAAGTCCCATGAGGCATAGCAAGACTGACAGCCAAAAGCATGACACCCAGTGTCAGAGGCATGATGGGACTTGTAGTTTTGCAACACCTGGAGGTCCGCTGATTGCATATTCCTGTCCTAAGGGGTTATCTGATGTGGGGAGGAGCCAACGAGGGACCCCAGAAGAGCAGGTTCGGGGCCACTCCTTGCAAAATGAGCTGCACAGTGGAGGTATGACATGTTTTTTTTTTTTTTTTAAATAACAAACAACGAACCTTTAGTGCCACTTTAAAGTGGTAGTTAACCCTTCCTTATACCCAGTGAAGTGCCTGTCCTCGGGTGATACACAGAGATGAAACAAATCCTTCTACACACGTTTTACCTGTTTGTCTGCAGCCCTCTCTCCTCTAAAGCCTTTCAAAGTGCAGAATTAATACAGCTTGTCTGAGCTGTCAGAAAACGGGGGGGGGGGGGGGGGGGGGCAGGGAGCTGAAATTACACACTGCAGAGCTCAGGGAGGAGAGCTCTGAGAGCTGATTGGAGGGAAGAAACACACACCCCTTCACACAGGAACAGAGCTGAGGCTGTCAAGCACTGACTGTGTGCTGGAGCACCCTCCCCCGTCACCTTTTTTTGGTGTCAAGGAAATTTGGCAGAAGTCAATCACGCAGATAGCAGAGGAAGGAAGCCGCAGAAAACGGGTAACAGGAGTGCAGAACGAACTGCACTCCTGTGATCCAAAGGAGCTTTCCCCGTACGTCTCCTTTAAATTTTTGGTTAACCCTTTCTTATTAAAGTGGTTGTAAATCCCCCTGACCTATTTTTAACATATAGGTAAGCGTAAAATATAAACGTGCGTAGTTTAGGAGATGTCTACCTTGTAGTGCGCCGATGTCATCGGCGCATGCAATCAAAAACAGGAAGAAGATCTGGACAGCCGCACTCAAGACTTTTTTTTGCCTTTTATTCAAAAATTCTTGTGAACAAAAATACAAGCCACAGCAGGAACAGACAGAAGCTAACGCATTTCACACTTGAATGTAGTGCTTAGTCATAGCTCAGCATGCCGTTTTTTCCCCGTGTGCCGTGACTGGCTGCTCCCGTGCGCATGTGTGGGAGTGACATCATGCAGCTCCGGCCAGTCACAGAGCCGGAGTCCGCATCCCCGGAAGGAAGAGGCGCAAAGATGGATACTTCCACCAGCGGGAACATTGCAGGCTTCATTTGCAGATAAGTGGCACATAATGGGCTAGTACGCAATGTATAAACAGAAAAGTCAATGCTACTACCCATACACCACATAGATAGAGCTCCCAGGTGCTTGATCCAGTCGCTGACTGAGTAGAGTAATGTAGAAAAAATGATCCGCACTGCGGTTGTTGCTCGTTAAGGTTTCTTCATTTTATTGAATAACCACAGTGAACAAATGCTGATTAAATCAGTTGATGCATTTCAGCCTATAAGGCCTTATAGGCTGAAACACGTCAACTGATTTAATCAGCATTTGTTTACTGTGGTTATTCAATAAAATGAAGACATTTTAACATCAACAACCGCAGTGCGGATCATTTTTTTCTACACTAGTATGCGATGCATACTAGCCCATTATGCTTTTACTTTGCAGGGGAATAAAGAGGAAGTAAAATCCATCAGCATTTACCTCCTCTTTAATTCCTTCATTCAATTTCCATCAGCTTGATCATCTGCTTTTTTTTATATTAGTTTAGGTAACAGTAAACTTAAAAGCTGAGGATAGGGCGGCCTTTGGCATCCTTACCTTGGGTACCAGAGGACCTCTTCCTGGCTCTGCGCGGATTATAGTTCCAGCAGGTTTTTAAGGTCTTGATTCATACAGGCGTTTCGGCCATATTTTTCCTCCTCCTGACCACCCAACTGAAAGCCCAACATGGGCACCCGGAGGCAACAGGACACATGCCACAGCCACCATCCTTTGCATCATGGCCATGAAAAATGTAAATCTGCTTGTTGAGTTTCACAGGTGGCATCGCCCTTTGAACTCTCCCACTGAAATCAATGCGATAATGCAGCAATCATGAACTTGTGGTGTGGCAGTTCAAAGCATAATTTAGTTTGGTGCAAAAAAATAAATAAAATAAAAAAGTAGTCCATAGTATAGCTTCCTGAACACCTGAACGCCGCTGCTCCACCACAGATCACTTTTCAATAGGGGTGCAATGGATCGTCACCGATCCGTGATCCGAACGGGTCATCCAGCTTGGATCGGCACATGCCACGATCTGCGGAGCGCTCCGCGGTCTCGGCCTAAAGAAAGGCCACGGCTTTGGCCTAGTTCCGGAGTGGCGGCCATCTTGGTGCACCCGTCGGCGTTTACAATGTGATCAATCCGTCAATTGACGGAGCGATCACCTGTAAACAAACCAGTGTCATGATGGCGCCGGTTCCTCTCTCCCCTCTTTGTGCAGATCTGTACAGTGGGGGGGGGAAGAGGAGAAATCGGATGGCAGCAGCGCTATGGGCTGCATCTGTAGTGCCCACAGCGCTGCTCTGTGTCAAGTGCAGTCACAGCCATCCCGCCATAGCCTGCCAATACTCTGCCTGCCAATACTCTGCCATACCCTGCCAATACTCTGCAATACCCGGCGATACCCAGCCATGCTCAGCCAATATTACATTGGGGGAGATGTATATTACAGTGGGGGAGATGGATATTACAGTGGGGGAGATGGATATTACAGTGGGGGGGAGATGTATATTACAGTGGGGGGGAGATGTATATTACAGTGGGGGGGAGATGTATATTACAGTGGGGGGGAGATGTATATTACAGTGGGGGGGAGATGTATATTACAGTGGGGGGAGATGTATATTACAGTGGGGGGAGATGTATATTACAGTGGGGGGAGATGGTGGATATTACAGTGGGGGAGATTGTGGATATTACAGTGGGGTAGATGATATGGATATTACAGTGGGGGGAGATGTATATTACAGTGGGGGGAGATGTATATTACAGTGGGGGGAGATGTATATTACAGTGGGGGGGGAGATGTATATTACAGTGGGGGGGGAGATGTATATTACAGTGGGGGGGAGATGTATATTACAGTGGGGGGAGATGTATATTACAGTGGGGGGAGATGTATATTACAGTGGGGGGAGATGTATATTACAGTGGGGGAGATGATATGGATATTACAGTGGGGGGAGATGTATATTACAGTGGGGGGAGATGTATATTACAGTGGGGGGAGATGTATATTACAGTGGGGGGGGAGATGTATATTACAGTGGGGGGGGAGATGTATATTACAGTGGGGGGGAGATGTATATTACAGTGGGGGGGAGATGTATATTACAGTGGGGGGGAGATGTATATTACAGTGGGGGGGAGATGTATATTACAGTGGGGGGAGATGTATATTACAGTGGGGGGAGATGTATATTACAGTGGGGGGAGATGTATATTACAGTGGGGGGAGATGTATATTACAGTGGGGGGAGATTGTGGATATTACAGTGGGGGGAGATGTATATTACAGTGGGGGAGATGTATATTACAGTGGGGGGAGATGTATATTACAGTGGGGGGAGATGTATATTACAGTGGGGGAGATTGTGGATATTACAGTGGGGGAGATTGTGGATATTACAGTGGGGGAGATGTATATTACAGTGGGGGGAGATGTATATTACAGTGGGGGAGATGTATATTACAGTGGGGGAGATGTATATTACAGTGGGGGGAGATTGTGGATATTACAGTGGGGGAGATGTATATTACAGTGGGGGGAGATGTATATTACAGTGGGGGGAGATTGTGGATATTACAGTGGGGGGAGATGTATATTACAGTGGGGGAGATGTATATTACAGTGGGGGGAGATGTATATTACAGTGGGGGAGATTGTGGATATTACAGTGGGGGAGATTGTGGATATTACAGTGGGGGGAGATGTATATTACAGTGGGGGGAGATGTATATTACAGTGGGGGGAGATGTATATTACAGTGGGGGGAGATGTATATTACAGTGGGGGGAGATGTATATTACAGTGGGGGGAGATGTATATTACAGTGGGGGGAGATGTATATTACAGTGGGGGGAGATGTATATTACAGTGGGGGGCGATGTATATTACAGTGGGGGAGATTGTGGATATTACAGTGGGGACTATATGGTGGTGGGATTTTCACAGGTTTTTGCTAATTCAATTATTTGCCGATCCGAAAAATGATTCGATCCGTGACTCTGATCCAAGGAACGATCCAATCCGTGAGTTTTTTGATCCGTTGCACCCCTACGTTTCAAAGGCGTGGCAGAGACTGCCGCAGGCGTGAGCCTAACAGTGCTGAGTGGATGTGCATCCTCCAATCCTAATCTGGTGCAAGATCTGGTATTTAGAAGAGATACTCAGCGTTAATACCTACAAAAATAATGTACTATCTGCACGTGTCTGAAATACCGCCAAGGACACAATCCCCCAAGAAGTCAGTCTCTTATCTTGTTATTTACATTGTGTAGTTATTCTAGAACATTCCGACGACGCTTATTGTTGCGCATTCTTATCACCTATATAGATACGTTGTTACTCATAGTGGCTCTAGCTAAAACAGCAGCACATCCTCGGAGAAGGTAATGAATAGTCTCTCTGATAAACAGACTTGCTACTTTGCATCCAAGGCACAAATGCTCCTCTGATCCTTCCCAGCGCTCCAGACTGGAACGTATATATACAGCTTTTCACATCATTTCTGCTTTTCCTCCCAAGTTCATTGCTAAACTATAACATCTAATGTGTTCTTCCATTTCCATTCAGTGAGGTAACAATGAGATATTACATAACAGCAAGCAAGCCATAAGCACGATTGTAGTTTTTTTTTTTTTTTCAAACTTATTTCACAGCTCTGCAGTAAATCAGGTCAGAGGAGATCAGATTACACAGACTGCAGAGGGTCTCTCCTAGCAGAGACGCTGCGGCCTGGCTTAGTCATTATTATTCAGGATTTATATAGCGCCAACGCAGTGCTTTACATTTGCATACAAAAAGGTATTAATGTTATATTGCCCCAGCAATAAATATTTGATTCCTGCCCTCCCCTCCACTGCCCCTGTGCTGGCAGAGCTGAGTAACAGCCACACCCCTCACAAGTGTCTTGACTACAGGGAAGGTAAGGAGTATTCCTGACCAGGTATGTGACTCATTTCTGATTAAGGAGATTGTAGAATACAATGGGCTCCGGAGTTAGACTCAGTAACAGACCTGGTCAGGAATGCCCCTCCTTTCTCCACTGCCCCTGTGTTGGCAGAGCTGAGTAACAGCCACACCCCTTCACAAGTGTCCTCATACAGACTTGTACTGCAGAGAAGGGGAGGGGCATTCCTGACCAGGCCTGTTACTGAGTGTATTGGGTCCAACTCCGGCATCTACTGTATTGCACAGTCATATTCAGACGACTGGAACAACTGTCACAACCAGGCAATTGGGGGAATGTCTATGAAAATGGAGGTTAGTATTATGTACAGTATGTGACTACATATTTCAGAGACTTTAATAGAGCTTGTAGGAGTAGCTCAAATTAATTTCCTGTATTTTTTTTTTTTAATTTAAGAAGGAGTTTTTTAGTTTTTTTTTTGCAACACGCAGCTCTTTCTCTAGTACCGTGGGCTCGTTTACAGATGCATTGCCCTCTGAAGAGCAATCAGCAACACTTTTCAAAGGATGTTTGACAGGCAGTGAGGAGGCAACATGTCACCCCTAAAAGCCCACACCACCATCAAATGCATTGCAGGCGATTGCGATGCAGCCCTTTTAACCTGAATGGGTTGCGTTTTTTGGCAGACCTGCCTATTGTCCAGTCATGTGATCCGGAGCTCCCCCATTTTAGCCAGCAGCAGCTGCAGGGGAGACTGACGAGGGATGGGAGGCTATGGGTGAGGTCTCTCCTCTGCACCCACCATCTTCCTCATCCACTTGCCCTCCAGAAGGTTTTACCCCCTTCATAAATCAGGCCATTTTTTGCTAGTCGGCACTGTGCTAATTTAACTGACAATTGCGCGGTCATGCAACGCTACACCCAACAGAAATGTATATCTATATATATATCTCCATCTCCCTATCTCTCTCTCTCTATCTATATCTCTCTCTCTCTCTCTCTCTCTATATATCTATATCTCTCTCTCTCTATATCTATATCTATCTCTCTCTATATCTATATCTATCTCTCTCTATATCTATATCTATCTCTCTCTCTCTATATCTATATCTATACATCTCTCTCCATCTCTCTATATACATCTCTCTATCTCTCTATATACATCTCTCTATCTCTCTCTCTCTCTCTCTCTCTCTCTCTCTCTCGCTCTCTCTCTATATATACGCTACTTTGTGTTGGTCTGTCACATAAAATCCCAATAAAATGCATTTTCCTTTATCGGTTGTAACATGACAAAAATGTGGAAAACTTCAAGGGGGTATGAATACTTTTTCAAGGCATTGTATTTACTAAAACGATTTCCTTGTTCTGTGTACTGTGGGTGGACCAGATAGATATACTGAATGCAGGGTCCGGGGGTTTAGAAACACTAAGTTTATCATGGAACTTTGTAAAGTAGGTACTCCTGCGCTAAACGGAATGAGTAAAAATATACTGAAAAGGAATAGATATAATATACTGAGAAAAGGTGCTGCATACACCGTAAGGACCAAACTCGTGTCCAAATGTGTAAGTAATCAAAAAGTAAGGGGTGGTGTTGCGCTCCTTGTGCAAGATTATATATTCTCCTATATGTGGAATTATCAGCTAGTGATTATAACTAGAAAGCATTCATCAATAGATTTAGCAAAATAAAGTGCAAATGTGTAGATATCATATACTAAAATAATATCATAAATAAATAGATACGTTAGAAAGGGACATAGATGTTCATCTTAAAATTCCTAATGTACAAAATCTTAAAAATAAATATAAAATATATATCCAACATGTGCAAAATTACACAAAAAATATATAAGTGAATAAGTGGTATGTGATTTCAAAATAGTGCAAAATATATAATAAGTTAATAATTCATACAGTAACTTATTTCATCAAGGAAAAATACGCAAAAAATGATTATATATATATGTACAGAAAAAAAATAGAAAAAATTTCCTTGTCTTTCTGCTGGGCGTCAGTAGCTTGAATCACTCAGGTAGATGCTCAATGTGTTATAGAGAAGATAAAGAGAGGCCTACCATGGTGCAGTATGTTGCAAAAAATGTTGGCGTTTAAATAAAACAATAAAAAACTCACATTTTCTTTATATAAGTTGTACACTGTAAAAACGAGCGCCGAGCTCGTACCTATTCGCCTGTTCCAGTGTCTAGATTGCCTCTGGTATCCTACGCGTTACGTCACACCACACATGACTTCGACTGGGATCGGTTGTAACATGACAAAAATGTGGAAAACTTCAAGGGGTGTGAATACTTTTTCAAGGCATTGTATTTACTAAAACGATTGCATTTCCTTGTTCTGTGTACTGTGGGTGGACCAGATAGATATACTGAATGCAGGGTCCGGGGTTTAGAAACACTAAGTTTATCATGGAACTTCGCTTTCGGGGGGGATGGTGTTAAAAACACAGTTCATCTGTCTGTTTTTACTACCCCCCCCAACCGCCTACGTAAAATTATCCTAAAGGTTTTCACATACCGCTGACAGTCGGCTACTGGGGATTCTAATTCTACCGAAATCTATGGGGAACAAAGGCTGATTTTAATATAGCATCTTAATAAATACTGAAAGACAGCATAACAATGCTGCAGAGCGTTCTCTTTGTACCGACAAACTACAGCAAACTATTTTTTCCCACCCCGCCGCTCTAACGTACGACGTGCCAGGACTGCGCATTGTAAAACATTCATTGTTCTGGTTTTCCCATTCACTGTATAATCTGTGCATATGCATTAGGAAGACAATTGTCGTCGGCAGATAGCCCACGAGGGAGCGGCCTGCAGTCACAGCCGAGATTTACAATCATTTCATAAAGAGGTTTGCAAAAAACAGGCAAGTCAGGACGCCATGTAGCGAGACGGCATTCATTATGGAGAGCCCAATGCAAACTGCCCGGGCCAAAGACTCGAACGGCTGTAAAATCTGAAGTCTTAAAAGGGAGGAGGGGGCAGAGATTGGTTCCTCTTCATTAAAAGTGAGACCCATTTATGCAAAGAGGACGGCATTCATTATGCAGCAATACTGCACAGGCAGGGTACAATTTATCAAAGTTTCAGAATGAAAGAGTTTGGGGTGAATCAGATCTTTCATTCTTTTTTACGATCCAAGAAAAAAAACTTTATTGAAAATTAGACACATAGCATTGCCATACAATGTAGTACAATACACTGCCTGAGTGGGCCTCAATTTAAATCGAGCCGCACAGAAACAACGGCAAAAAACTGAATTAGTACATAGGCAGTATAAAGCTTCATGTCAAGACTATTCATTAGGTCTTTCAATTCTTAAAGTGGTTGCAAAACCTCAGATAAGAAATATGAGCAAAGCTGATCCTTCTATAGTGTGAACTTATCTCAATCCAGAGCACTAAGTGTCATTTATGTCTGCTGCTTCCGTCCTCTGCTATCAGCATGATGATATGAATTCCTGACACCAAGAGAAAAATGGTGACGGGGAGGGACTGCCAACACACAACCTGTGATTGACAGCCTCAGCTCTGTTCCTGCATGCTCTGTAGGGGGGGGGGGGTGTCCCCTTCAATCAGTTCTCCTTACTGGCCTCTGCTGTCTGCAATTCCAGCTTTCCGCCTCCTTATTTCGGACAGCTCATACAAGCTTTATGAATAATGCACTTTATACGGATGTAGAGGCGAAAACAGATAAACAGGTACAACATATGTAGGAAGATTTGTTTCAACTCTATCATTCGAGGCCTGTCACTTCATTGCGTATATGTGATATTGCAACCACTTTAACTACTTGCCGACCAGCCACCGCAGTAGTACTGCAGCAGGTTGGCTCGGCTGTGCGAATCGCTGTCATGGTACGTCGGTTCTTTAAATCTATTATTGCAGGCGCGTGTGTGACCACAGCGTAATAACCGTAGCCCATACGTGTGGCCGGTGTGCGTAATGTCTGCCGGGCACCCGCAATCGCTCCTGACAGAGCCAGAATGGGGATCTGTGTGTGTGTGTAAATCCCGGTTATGTCGGGGGAGTAGAGACAGATCATGTGTTCCTACTCGGTAGGAACAGCGATATGTCTCCTCCCCCAGTCAGTCCTATCTCCATACAGTTAGAACACACAGTGAGGGAACATTTAACTCCTTGGTCGCCCCCTAGTATTAACCCCTTCCCTGTGCCAGTGACATTTATACCGTAATCTGTGGCTATTTTTAGCTCTGAACGCTGTATAAATGTCAATGGTCCCAAAAAAAGTGTAAAAAAATTGTCCGATGTGTCCGCCATAATGTCACAGTCCCGATAAAAATCGCAAATCACTGCCATTACTAGTAAAAAAAATAAAAATAAAAAAATCTATCTCCTATTTTGAAGATGCTATAACTTCAGCGCCACATACTTCTGACGTTGCCATCACAACGGGCATCGTCGTCAGGAAGTGCCCACCCCCATTGTGATGGCAACAAAGCCCTCGGCGCTGCCCACTGACTCCTGGGAATTGAAACCCACCCCCCCAGCACGGGCGCCAAGTGAAATGACGTCAGGCACCAGGGAGAGGAAGAGGCAGATTCCAAGGCACCCCTTAGCAACAGACATGAAAACGTGAGTGAAAAAAAAAATTATTTATTAGGTTTAATGCTGCTGAATAATCCAAAGTTAATTTTATAGGTGGAGCTCCGCTTTAAGTTCCTTCTTTTAATGGCTAGCAACAGTTTAAAACTTTTGAAATGACCAAAAGATCACTTGTAAGTCTTTTGTAATATAGTTTTAGAATATAATATAGTAATTTATTTATTATAACACATTAAAAATTGAATTAACATTAATGTAAGCTAGTTTGAATGTAATATATTAGTTTTTAATATACTGTAATACAGTTTTAATGGCTAGCAACCGTTTAAAAATTTTGAAGTAAACAAAAGATCACTGAAGTCTTCTGTCGTATGACGTCCTTCGGCTCCCCGGCCGTCTAGGGGGCACACGTGTCCCTCGAGTCGATGCAGGTGCCCGGCGGCCCGCAATGTCCGCCGGGCACCCGCGATTGCCGATAACAGAGCAGGGCCGTGGATCTGTGTGTGTAAACAGATCCACGTCCTGTCCAGTGAGAGAAGACCGATGGTGTGTTCCCAGTACAGAGAACACTGATCAGTCTCCTCCCCTTGTGAGTCCCCTCCCCCTACAGTTAGAATCACTCCTTAGGTAACACATTTAATCCCTTGATCGCCCCCTAGTGTTAACCCCTTCCCTTGTGAACGTGTTTTTTTTTTTTTCGTGTGAAACGCGTCAACTGATCACCACTGCAATTTTTGTCTGGCTTATAATAAAGAAATTTCTACAGCATCTTTTGGATTCAAGCGTGCGATCAATCTTTTCTTCTCCTCTTGATATTGCCTAGTGTGATGAAGCCGGGATTAGCGCCTTGGATCGGGTGTGTGCATTTTTTTTCCTGAAGCGGTGTGTACCACCCTTGTTGTGTTAACCCCTTCCCTGCCACTGCCGAGGGGATAGCCTATGGAGAGGCAGGCCAATGAGAAGGGAGTTGCAGATATGATCCTAATCTAAATGTGGGGAAAATATAAAGGAATGTGAAATAACCCGATGCTGTTATCAGACTATCTTTCCCTTTAGGGCCTTTAGAGGAGGAATAGATGCAATATTTTCAATATCTGCACCGATGGGAACTGCCCAGCTCACCACGGTGGCATGTAAGCTGGAAAACAGCTCTTGATTGTAGGCAGTGTCTTCGCTATGATGCACAGCTGGCCATCATAAAAAAAGAAAAAAAGAAGAGAATTGTCTGTCTCCAAAGCGGGAAGAAGATATCGCTAGACGAGATTTACTGCACTGAATTTAATTAGTGAGGCAGCATATTAAATTATTGTTTTACTCACAAACAAAACACCGGGGCTAATCAAAAAGCGCGCTCTATGTTTATATAGAAGAGCTGCCAAAAATCACTAAATGCACACAAGTGCTCCCTTTATCGCCTTCCCACTGCAGTCCGGAAGACCTGTCCACTACATCAGTGGTTCTCAACCCTGTCCTCCAGTACCCCCCCCCCCCAACAGGCCATTTTTTGGGAATTTCTCTTAGATAAAAAAAAGCTGTCCAAGATACCAAGACATCGACTCCGATTTAAAGCACCTGTGCAAGATAAAGGAAAGACTGCAAACATGGCCTGTTGGGGGTACTTGAGGACAGGGTTGAGAACCACCGCACTACATTGGTGCATGGGTCCTAGGTGCGGGAGGAAGGCACAGGCACATTATCCAGCCCCGCTGCTCTACAGCTGGGTGGTGCACCCACCCCGTTTCCCCCGAAAATAAGACCTAGCGTGATTGTCGGTTATGGCTGCAATATAAGCCCTACCCCCCCAAATAAGCCCTAGTTAAAGTCCTTGTAGGTCTTATTTTAAAGCGGAGCTCCAGCCTAAAGTGGAACTTCTGCTCATTGGAACCCTCCCCCCCTCCGGTGCCACAATTGACACCTTTCAGGGGGGGAGGGGGGTGCAGATACCTGTATAGTACAGGTATTTGCACCCACTTCCGGCATAGATAGCCGTAGTTTCTGCGGGTATTTACGCCACTTCCTGCGGGTCCCCCGCTGTCTGCTGGGAAACACACGGATCCCATAGACAGCGGGGACCATCCTTATTGCGCAGCGAGACTTGCGCATGCCATACCGAAGATGGCGGCGGCAGCACCCGAGAGCCGATCGAGAGAGCGGCTTCGGGTGCCGACATCACGGGCGCGCTGGACGGGTAAGTGTCCATATTTTAAAAGTCAGCATCTGCAGTATTTGTAGCTGCTGACTTTTAAAAACAAAAAACGGCGGAACTCCCGCTTTAAGGTTTTTTTCAGGGAAACAGGGTAGGGCTTATATTGCAGCCATCACCGACAATCACGCTAGGTCTTATTTTTGGGGATACAGGGTATCTGTCAGGACTGGGCTCAGCTCTTCCTTCTCAAAGCTGGCCGCTCAGCTGTCGGCTAAATTGCCAGCTCCTAACTGTCCACAGTGACTCAGCTGTTGATGATATCCTGCTCATCAGTGCTACCCACTTAAGCTGTCCGGTCCAGATGATCTCTGCGCCTTCACCTTGGTCACATATCTAGAGGCGCTCTCTTGTGTTCCTGTTAAAGACTTTCTTGGCTGACATTCCTACTGGCTCCAGATCCTGCTCACTGTTTTACTACGCTCATCTCTGGCTCCCTGACGTTTTGGCTTGTCTGACTATCTGTTCCGGGTCCTTAACTTTGGCTATGTTTTGACTATGTTTACCTTTTTTTATTATTAAACAAGTGTGATTTAACTGTACTTCCGATTTGTCAGAAACCATGAATCCGACAGACAGAACAGCAGCAGTGTGTGTTCCTGGAGATGAACGCTGGAATGCCAGCAGTCGGCTGACAACTTCATCTTGATCCCCTAATCTTATCCAGTACCTTCACAGCGCTGCAGGACCACACCAAGGCTGCATCCTTGGATAGCAGTGTGACCATACAATCCACATCATGATAAACCCATGCCGGTTTCTCACAACTAATATGTGAGTAGCCATTTGGCTGATTGATTATCATTAAACAATACTTTTTAACAGATTGCACTTAGAGGCGCCCCTTTTTTGTTCTTTATCTTGTCTTTCAGAGTCTGCTTCACTCCTAAGGGAGCTGCCATTTGTTTGATCATTTTATGGACATTTAGCTTTACTTTATATCGGGACTTCATAAACTAATTCATTTCATTACCGTATATTGTACAGATAGCCCTTTGCTTAAATATATGTTCCTCTATGTAAATGTAACTTGCCACTTAACGTAGTGTCTGTACCTGTCTTTGCGCCATTCCTTTTTTTTTTTTTATTATTTACAATAATTGGTCTTTGGGCGCATGCTGCCCTAAACATGAGTACTGCTCGGTGTACCATCCAGCCCTCTCAAGCCGTAGCAGCTTTCAGACTCCCGGATTTATAGGCTGTCGGCAGAGACTCTGGACGCTGTGCCTGTGCATTCCGCCTTCACCTAAACACTGGAGCCTAATGCAGCGGGGCTAAACGTCTAGAGGGAGAACACAGAACCCCTAAATTAGAAGCTTGGACAAAATTCTGTGAAAAAAAGGACACCTAAAAGTTGAAATTTGGCTATTAAAGTAAAGCTCTGTGACAGACCCAACCAGGACAGGGGCTTTTGCAGAGGACTAGGGGCAAGCCTCCTAACCACTGATTATGGCCTATGGAGAGAGTAGATCATTCTCCATTGATGGACAGCCACGTGGACAATGGACGCTAAGAGCAAAGTTTGGATTACTCATCTGAATAAGGACAATAAAGCTTTCCTTCTGGAGTGGATGGAAAGATGTAATATTAGTCTTGTACAGGGTAATGGTCAGAGGAAGAATGGTGGCCCTCCTGTGGACTGGGTTGGAGGAGCTCCTTCACTTGGGACAGAAATATTTATCCACCATAATCCTCAAGAGATCTATGATGATAAATTTATTCCACACCATCAGACTGCTGGGACAGTGCATGTCTTCCGATGACGTGTCTATTGGACAGAATACACCAGGTTGAGTCTCTCCCATTGTTAATTGGGTCATCTATTGTTCCTGTCTGTCTGCTAGTATTGGGTGAACTCCACCTAGACTGGTTTAAGTGACTAGCTATTTAGCTCATGTTAATTAGATCACTGACAGCTATTAGTTGCTAGAGGTGGATTAGCAGTTGTGAATAAGGAATTTTGAATGCAGAGAGTACTATCCGTTTTTCCTTTTTTTTGTATCCTTTATGTGCATAATTTGAGTTTGGATGATGGAACTAACTTATCTTGAATGGTTAAAGAGGAGCTCCAGGCTACTTCAGGAAACAAAATAAAAGTCAGCAGCTACAAATACTGCTAATTTATAATACTATATACTGTATATATTATATAATACTTATAATTAGGACACTTACCTGTCCAGAGATCCAGCGCTGTCCTCAGCGGAGCAGATTTTTCAATCGGCTAGCGAACGCTCTTGCCGCCATCTCCACTAAGGGAAACCAGCAGTAAAGTCGGAAGTCAGAGTGGGTAACTGTCAAAACCAGGTACCCGCTCCCCCCCCCCCCCCAAAAGTGCCAAATGTTGCAGAACGTGGGGGATTGGGGAGGAGGCAGATAAGTTGAGCTTTACTTTTGGGCGGAGCTCCACTTTAAGAACAGCAGAGTGCCAGTCACCATAATCTGATCTCGGCTCTTAAAGGGGTAAAAGCGTGTTTAGACCTTGGTAACTAAAATATCCACTACAAACGGACAAGCAGGTAGCGGGCGAAACATGTCAGGGGAGTGTGGCATGAGCGGAGCTGGCGGAGGACACATTCATCTACATACTAATGCACCGGGTTGGTGAGCAGCGCTCTTTTCTTCTCATTGATCCTGCTCTTACACCTCTGACAGCAGCTCCCTTCACTGCAACCCTTGGGGAGAACTCTGTCTCAGCTTAAAAGTTGCACTGCAAGTTTCGTAATATCATGATTGCATTTTATCACATAGGAGGTTAATATTGTTAATAATACAGTTTTTTTGTACTTCTTGCGCTATTGCAATCGCACGGCACCGTTTTGATATTGCTTAGTAAATTGGCCATTAAGGGGCCTGTCCTTTGAGCCCTTCGGAGGGCCTTGCAGGTACCCAGAGGTAAGGCCATCTATCAGGATGGTAGAATGAAGGCAAATCGCTGTACAGATGGTGTGTGGGAACATGCAGCATATCAATCATTATTAGATCATCTAATCTTCCATCGCGCCGTATTCCACCAGTCTGTTAACATTGCTTATCAGGCTGCTGAGCGCCGTACCATGTGAAGATGTTCGGGTGGGTGTCTGATTCATGTTGTACAGAGAGATACGCAGACAGACTTTAATGCTTTCTCATTATAGCTACACCTCAGAACAAGGACTCCGCTCTAATTAAAACAAGAGGAACATCTAAACATGGAGAACGGATTAGATCATAGATTTTACCTGCAACTAGAAATGCGGGGTCAGAGCAGGTGAATCGCCCAACTGCATTATGGAAGTTTTTTTTTCTGGTTCACAATTGTTCAGCTATTACGTGTCACGGACAAGTGATACATAGGAACAAATACTTACAGGGAGAGAATTAGAATTGTCCATTCATTTCAATTACTACATTGGGGTTTTGTTACAAAATCCGCATTGGATAAATTCCCGACAAGTTACAATCTACAGAAATTATTATTTTCGAAAAACATTTTTCTCCCTCTAGCAAAATAAAACCATCCTTGAGTTCTATTCTATTACTTTGCCTAGGCTGAGATTATGCCATCAGTCTGCTGCAGGTAGGAGGCATTTCCTCAGTCTCCTCTCCCCTACTGATCAGACTGCAACATTTTAGCTTTGTAGCCAGCCATAAGGTAAGGGGCTGCAGCAAGGGGCTGATCTGAACATGGCACCAGGATTTACATGTCGCGCTTTGTGAACAGTATCCAGCCAATGTACTAAATGGCTTCCCGCAAACTTTTGGTAACTTAATGATGTCACAGCAGGCTCCGCACCTACGCGTTCTGTCGCACCTACCATCTTCTGGGGCACGGACTGTGGTTTGCGCTCCTACACTGCCCCTGCCCATTGAAATGAATAGGCAGCGCTTCCGAAGCATCTAAAAAAAAGTGTTTCGAAAGCACAGCAGCATGGGCGCTTTTAACCCTTTCTTTCGTCGCTAGATGGGGTTAAAAGCGCCACACCATTGGCTGAAAAGCACTGCTAAAATGACGGTAACGAACCCCCACCCAAACGTAAAAACAGCCTTAATGCTGTACACTATATGGAGTTTCCCATTTATATCTTGGGCATGAAGACCCATGGATATACGAGCAAGAAATCTCTCTGGGGGTACCCTTCACGAGGAGTGGCGTATACCTAAAGAATCTTGTCTGGAAAAAATTCCTGGGAGCCCTCTGGGGTAGATGTTACCAGAAGGTTGTTGCCATCTGGTAGGCCTATAAGGTATTACCTGGTGGAGGAACTTTTTAATGTACCTTTGGGACACCTTCAACTTTCAAAGCTCTTACGTGTGTGAATGTGGTCCCCTTCATCACGCTTTAATTCACTTTTGGACTTTGCACATGAAAATATTTTTTATTATTTATATAGCACATTCATTTTTTGCAGATTTATTTGAACTCTGCTCACAATTTGTTCACTGTATTGGAGATAGCGCAACATGTTCTCTTTATAGGACCATGATAATATCTCAGTATGTTTGCGTCTTTTTCCTATCTTTGTACACAAAAACGCAGTTTACATTCCTATTAATAACCAGGATTTATATGACTGTGTCATCTCTCTTCCTAGGCATCTCAGTCCAAGTAGTAGATGGTGGCCCTGGATAATGCCTGAACAAAGATGGCTCTGTTCCTCTAGAAATTAAGGATTTGTCTGGGGCGGGGGTATGTCGTCGCATACTAGAACATTATGAGAGACTTTCCTTAAAACAAAGCCCTCCTGCACCGTGCTGTCACCGGTCTTCCTTCCAGGTTCACAGGTTCTGCCCGTTTGAACAGCTAAGCCACAATGACATCACTCCCGCACATGCAGGACGACCATGGCAAAGCACTCCGAAGGGACATCATGAAATGCCTTGCATGCGCGGATAACGTCACCAGCTGCATAAGTAGCCAAACTCTCCTAAATGGTGCACATTCAGGAGATATTCCTTGTACCTACAGGTAAGCTTTATTATAAGCTTACCTGTAGGTACAAATTGGCAAGCGGAGTTTACTACCACTTTAATAAGTAGCTGAAGGTGTTCCATGTATGGACTATGCAGGGTCCAATTTATAGCATGCAATAATTAGGGAGGCGATAATACAGCACCAATCTAAAGGCGAACTACAAGTCATCGCACCAGAAAACAGGTGGTCATTCTCGGAGACACGGTCCAGTCTCTGGCCAGATTTATGGTTTTCTCCTGCAGATTCAGATTTATCAGAAGCAATTAATGAAGTATGAAAAAAACTGTTCCACTGAACTGGAGTTATCGCCAAATTTTCAGCAGCTTTGTGAAAAACAAACCTTGCTGTGATTTTTTATTTGCCATCAGGGAAATCTGTTCACAGACAGAATGAATCTCCGAGGCTACTTAATGATCCCAGAACTGAAAGGACCAGTGCTCATTACTGCTCTGCCCGTGGCACTTAATGGAACACATTTACTTAGCAAAACACTTTTCACCTAACCCTTCAGTCACTGGACTCTAATGAATGGATAGGCTACACGCTTATGGATGTCTCTGCTCTTTATTCGATAGGCTACACTCTCAGTGATGTCTCTGCTCTCTCTTGGATAGGCTACAATCTCAGTGATGTCTCTGCTCTCTATTGGATAGGCTACACCATGGGTCTTCAAACTACGGCCCTCCAGTTGTTTAGGAACTACAATTCCCATCATGCCTAGTCATGTCTGTGAATGTCAGAACTTTACAATGCCTCATGGGATGTGTAGTTTTGCAACAGCTGGAGGGCCGTAGTTTGAGGATCCCTAGACTACACTCTCAGTGATGTCTCTGCTCTCTATTGGATAGGCTACACTCTCAGTGATGTCTCTGCTGTTTATTAGATAGGCTACACACTTATGGATGTCTCTGCTTTATAGTGGATGGATAGGCTACACTCTCAGTGATGTATCTGCTCTCTATTGGATAGGCTACACCAGTGATGGCGAACCTTGGCACCCCAGATGTTTTGGAACTACATTTCCCATGATGCTCTTGCACTCTGCAGTGTAATTGAGCATCATGGGAAATGTAGTTCTAAAACATCTGGGGTGCCAAGGTTCACCATCACTGGGCTACACTCTCAGTGATGTCTCTGCTCTCTATTGGATGGGCTACACTCTGAGTGATGTGTCTGCTTTATAGTGAATGGATAGGCTACACTCTCAATGATGTCTCTACACTGTACTGAATGGATAGGCTAAATTCTCATGGCTGCCTCTGCTCTGTACTGAATGGATAGGCTACACTCTCAGTGATGTCTCTGTTCTGCAGTCAATGGATAGGCTACACGCCTATGGATGCCTCTGCTTTATAGTGAATTGATAGGCTACACTCTCTGTGACATCTCTGCTCTTTATTGGATAGACTACACTCTCTGTGATGTCTCTGCTCTTTATTGGATAGACTACACTCTCGGTGATGTCTCTGCTCTTTATCGGATAGGCTACACTCTCAGTGATGTCTCTGTTTTTTATCGGATAGGCTACACTCAGTGATGTTTTTGTTCTGCAGTGAATGGATAGGCTACACCCTTCTGGATGTCTCTGCTTTATAGTGGATGGATAGGCTACACTCTCGGTGATGTCTCTGCTCTCTATTGGATAAGCTACAATCTCAGTGATGTCTCTGCTCTTTATTGGATAGGCTACACTCTCAGTGATGTCTCTGTTTTTTATCGGATAGGCTACACTCTGATGTTTTTGTTCTGCAGTGAATGGATAGGCTACACCCTTCTGGATGTGTCTGCTTTATAGTGGATGGATAGGCTACACTCTCAGTGATGTCTCTGCTCTCTATTGGATGGGCTACACTCTGAGTGATGTGTCTGCTTTATAGTGAATGGATAGGCTACACTCTCAATGATGTCTCTACACTGTACTGAATGGATAGGCTAAATTCTCATGGCTGCCTCTGCTCTGTACTGAATGGATAGGCTACACTCTCAGTGATGTCTCTGTTCTGCAGTCAATGGATAGGCTACACGCCTATGGATGCCTCTGCTTTATAGTGAATTGATAGGCTACACTCTCGGTGATGTCTCTGCTCTCTATTGGATAAGCTACAATCTCAGTGATGTCTCTGCTCTTTATCGGATAGGCTACACTCTCAGTGATGTTTTTGTTCTGCAGTGAATGGATAGGCTACACCCTTCTGGATGTCTCTGCTTTATAGTGGATGGATAGGCTACACTCTCAGTGATGTCTCTGCTCTGTACTGAATGGACAGGCTACAATCTCATTCTCACTGATATCTCTGTGATATCTCTGCTCTGTAGGGAATGGATAGGCTGCATTTTAGCCATGTCACCAGCCTGTGGTCAATAAATAGGCTGCATTTATGGCAATGTTACAGGTTTTTAGTGAAAGGATAGATTGCATTTTCACTGGTTTTTAGAAAAAAAAAGGTAGGCTGCATTCTCTCAGATATCATCAATCTCCAATGAATGGATAAGCTGCATAGCCAGTGACGTCGCTGGTTCTAGTTTAAAAAAAATAAATAAATAAAAAAGTATGTTCTAGTAATAAAAAAATAAAAATAAAAAAAGAAGGGTAGGTTCTAATAAAAGAAAGGGTCTCTAGTGAACGGATAGGCGATCTTCTCAATAATATCTTTGGTCTCCAGTTAACGGACAGACCCCATTCCCCATTAGCAAGCTATAGAAAAGATGGCAACCCCTCCAATTTATAACTGGCCTTTGCCAGTAAGGTGCACATGGAAAGGAAACGCACATCACAGACAAATTTTTCAGCGCACTTATTATTAGCGAGCCTGCAAAGGAACCAAACTGACCCTGTAACAATTCACATTCAAAATAAGCGGGTTAGTTGCACGAATGTGCAAATATATGTGGAAACCGCCATGCCCACAGCAAGGCTCCTCTGGACACCTCAGTCCTAACTCTATTTTTACATTTCTACATTTTATTCTCCAGGATCTCTGCTTAAGGGTTTTTTTTAGCAATCATCAGGCCTAAAATGTTGTTTTTTTTTTTTTTTTTTATGTGAAAAAAAAAAAAAGGCTCAGGCAGCAAAAGGATTAAAAAGAAAGGGGAATTGTGCATGAACTGAATGTTTTCTTTTTATATTTCATAGATTATTGATATCCTGTTAACCCCAGACGACAATCAGCTCTGAAACGCGTCAGTAAAAGGATACCACTGTACCTTCACCTTTATATGTACAGTATCTCAATTTACATAGTTAAGCTGAAAAAAGGCACGCCCATCCAGTTCAACCATAAAAAAGAAAAAAAATATCGTACCATCCAATATACCCAATTCTATACCCACAGTTGATCCAGAGGAAGGCAAAAAACCCCAGCAGAGCATGATCCTATTTGATACAGAAGGGGGAAAAAAATTCCTTCCTGATCCCCCAAGAGGCAATCTGATTTTCCCTGGATCAACTTTACCTATAAATGTCAGTACCCAGTTATATTCTGCACATTGAGGAATGAATCCAGGCCTTTCTTAACCACTTGGGATCCGCGCTATTGCCAAATGACGGCATTAGCGCGGACCTACATTTCCGGGACTACGTCTATTGACGTCGTCCCGTGTACGAGCGGCCTGCGCGCCCCCTGAGGGGCGCGCGCGGCGCGCTCTGTGATCGGCGAGTCCATGAGACTCGCCTGATCACCGATCCGTGCAAGGGGTCGATCCCGACCCCTTATCACGTGATCAGCTGTCAGCCAATGACAGCTGATCATGTGATAGAACGGAGCCGGTAATCGGCTATTATTCCTCCTCGCGCTAACAGCGCGAGGAGAAAAAAAAAAGCCGATCACCGGCGGCCGTGATCGGGACATCAGTCCCGATCACGGCCAGCAATACAAGGGACCACCTGACACCTGCCAGTGCCCACCTGCCTCCCGCAGTGCCATCCTGAATAAAAGTAAGTGCCCCCCGTCAGTGCCCCCCATCAGTGCCCATAGTGCCACCCACAGTGCCCACAATCTGCCTCAAAGGTGCTGCACCCCAGTGCCGCCCATCAGTGCCCAGCAGTGCCGCCCATCAGTGCCCAGCAGTGCCGCCCATCAGTGCCCATCCGTGCCACCCATCCGTGCCACTTATCCGTGCCACCCATCCATGCCATCTTATCTGTGCCCATCTGTGCCGCCTTATCTGTGCCTATTAGTGCCGCCTTAACTATGCCTATCAGTGCCCACCAGTGCAGCCTATCAGTGCCCACCAATGCAGCCTATCAGTGCCCACCAATGCAGCCTATCAGTGCCCACCAATGCAGCCTATCAGTGCCCACCAATGCAGCCTATCAGTGCCCACCAATGCAGCCTATCAGTGCCCACCAATGCAGCCTATCAGTGCCCACCAATGCAGCCTATCAGTGCCCACCAATGCAGCCTATCAGTGCCCACCAATGCAGCCTATCAGTGCCCACCAATGCAGCCTATCAGTGCCCACCAATGCAGCCTATCAGTGCCCACCAATGCAGCCTATCAGTGCCCACCAATGCAGCCTATCAGTGCCGCCTAATCAGCGCACTTCAATGAAGGAGAAAAATGACCCGTTTGCAAAATTTTATAACAAACTATTAAAACATGATTTTATTTTTTATTTTTTTGCATCTTTTTTTGTTTGTTTAGCAAAAAATAAAACTCTGAGCTGTAACTAAATACCACCAAAAGAAAGCTCTATTTGTGGGAAAAAAATGATAAAAATTTAATTTGGGTACAGTGTTGTATGCCCGCGCAATTGTCATTCAAAGTGCATCAGCGCTGAAAGCTGAAAATTGGTCTGGGACTGAGGGGGGTTTAAGTGCCCAGTAAGCAAGTGGTTAAAGCAAATCTACTGAGCTGGCCAGAACCACCTCTGGAGGGAGTCTATTCAACATTTTCACAGCTCTTACTGTGAAGAAACCTTTCCGTATTTGGAGATGAAATCTCTTTTCCTGTAGACGTAAAGAGCATATATAGCAGTGGATAAATTAAGGGCAGGTTTGCCTTGGAGGAGACCACTCCTGCTTAGTGGAACAGGGTCCCACTGCATGCCCAGCAGGAGCACAATGGCAACTGAAAGCATCCAATGTGTCCGCCCCACACCAAATCGGAGAAAAAAAATCTATACAAAAAGATGGCAACCACCCCAATTTATAATAGACAGGCAATAGCAAAAAGACTCTGGATAGCCGCACACCGGAAAAAGGCTTAAAATCCTGTGTTTATATTGATAATCGGGGGTCACATCACATCAAATAGTCCACAGCAAAGAAAAGGGTTAGCATTTTTGTACCCTTTTCTTTGCTGTGGACTATTTGATGTGATGTGACCCCCGATTATCAATAAAAACACAGGATTTTAGGCCTTTTTCCGGTGTGCGGCTATCCAGAGTCTTTTTGCTATTGCCTGTCTATTGCACATGTATTAGCCAGCACCTGGGGCTCCTCGTCAGGAAGAAGGACAACCACCTTGGAGAGCCATCCTGGAGCGGTGGTTTTCTTTCTTTATCCACCCCAATTTATAACTGGCCTTTGCAGTAAAGTGCACATGGAAAGGCAACGCACATCACAAACAAAAATTTCCCAGCACACTTACCAGCTAGTTTGCAAACAAACCGAATTTACCCTGTGTAGCAATTCACACTGAGGGGGAGTGGGCTCCCTCCAGACAAAACCTGCCTTTAAAATGTATCCACTGCTATATATGCTCCTATTTGGAGACTCTCACAAATATAGTTAGGACCGCAGTATACAGAGGAGCCTTAATGTGGGCTTCCCCATTCTCAGTTATATCCTTGGTCTCCACTGAATGAACAGACCCCATTCTCAGCAATACCTTTGGTCTTTAATGAATGGAAAGGCCCCATTCTCAGTTATATCTTTGGTCTGTAGCAAATAGGCCCTGTTCTCAATGATTTTTCAGTGAAGTCTCTGGATGGGCCTCCTTCTCAGCAATATATTTGGCCTCACGTGAATGGATAGGCCCCATTCACAGTGGTTGCAGAAAATATAAAAGGAACAGGGGCGCCTCCAAGAGATCTCACATAACTGTGTATGGCAGTATCAGGCTCGTTATTCAAAATTATCAAAGTCATCGTGATCAAAAGACATCAAAGTCCATCACGTTATTCAAGTTGGTAGGAATAGTCACCCGCAATATGTAAATTGCTTGACAGTAAGTCCTCCCGATCATGTATTCAGCAATTCCTACTGGAGAAGGAAATCTCTAAATAAATCAATTAGTATATAAGGGCTGCGCGCCTACATGGGCTGACCTGAGAACGGTGCTAGGTGTTCGAATCAACGGCAGATAGTGTTTGTAAATTTAGTTGCGAAGCTCAGCCAAACTGAAATTAAATTCCACAAAAAATTCGTAAAGATAAAACTTCCTTAATAAAACTTCATGAGTAGACATTGCTGCTCCTGCACGAGTAATAATCCAACATACAACTTATGAATCAGGTAGTTGGTGATCCTCAAAGGTCCGAGGGGTCAGACCAAAAAAAGCAGACTGGAGATCCATAGAGAAGATCGGGGTAGTGTAGCATGCATCCAACGTTATTAACTCAAATAGTTTTTTGTTATATAAGATACCTCTGCGCCAGCCAACCAGACAGGGGGAAATGAAAAAATGCTGCAAACACTGAAGAGGATCTTAACCTACTCCCTAAGCGATAAGAGTTTTGTGATTTTAGTGTTGCGCAATAGAAAATAGGGGAAGAAAAGGAAAGGGAGACGGAAAAGAGGGGGGGAGGGGAAAGAGGGGAGAATGTGCAAAGTGCTTGATAAATTATTGAAGTGCGTGATAGCAAATATGTAAAAATACCATAAAGGTAAAACTATCAATCATAAATTAATACCTAAGCTCACAAATAGTAAAAATCAAGAAGGCATTGCCGAATTGCCAATGTAGTGTACCAAATGTGAAAATAAAGTGATAAAGTGATAATCCAAGATATACAACTCAAAATGTACAAATTTTTAAAAATAATCACATAAGCATATTTCCATGTGACATGCCAAGTGAACAATCAAATGTCAATAAACCCAATAACTATATACACAACATACGTAATCCATGCAGTGCTTATAAGTGACAATGATGCTAACAGCAATATAAAACGTAACAATTGCAAATAAAAAAATTGTGCAAAAATGAATCAAATGGGTAAAGTGCTAATAGTCAATATAAACTATTCAATGCAGTGAACATGCTGTGTTCAAAGGGAGAGCACTTTGCTTCAAACTCCAGTGACTCATGCAGGCATACAGATGCAGTGACTTTTTCCTCCTATTAACCAGTGAGTGGACGGATGTGCCCTTACCTCACGGCTGTGAGGTTACAGCCTTAATCAAATATTGGTGAAAAGCTTGCTTCAATTCCTAGGTTAGGTATGCCTCTCTCCGGTAATGTGAACTGGAAGCGGAGTTACCGGAGAGAGGCATACCTACCCTAGGAATTGAAGCAAGCTATTCACCAATATTTGATTAAGGCTGTAACCTCACAGCCGTGAGGTAAGGGCACATCCATCCACTCACTGGTTAATAGGAGGAAAAAGTCACTGCATCTGTATGCCTGCATGAGTCACTGGAGTTTGAAGCAAAGTGCTCTCCCTTTGAACACAGCATGTTCACTGCATTGAATAGTTTATATTGACTATTAGCACTTTACCCATTTGATTCATTTTTGCACAATTTTTTTATTTGTAATTGTTACGTTTTATATTGCTGTTAGCATCATTGTCACTTATAAGCACTGCATGGATTACGTATGTTGTGTATATAGTTATTGGGTTTATTGACATTTGATTGTTCACTTGGCATGTCACATGGAAATATGCTTATGTGATTATTTTTAAAAATTGTACACTTTGAGTTATATATCTTGGATTATCACTTTATCACTTTATTTTCACATTTGGTACACTATATTGGCAATTCGGCAATGCCTTCTTGATTTTTACTATTTGTGAGCTTAGGTATTCATTTATGATTGATAGTTTTACCTTTATGGTATTTTTACATTTTTGCTATCACGCACTTCAATAATTTATCAAGCACTTTGCACATTCTCCCCTCTTTCCCCTTCCCCCCCCCCCCCTATTTTCCGTCTCCCTTTCCTTTTCTTCCCCTATTTTCTATTGCGCAACACTAAAATCACAAAACTCAAATAGTTTTTTATTAGAGAGAAAAGAAAAATTACCATATTTATATATAACACTCACATTCATTTTAAGAGGGAAGTTCCAGGAAAAAAAAATGTACATTTTAAATAAGGAACTTTGGAGCAAAATAAGGGTCAGTGCCCATCTGCAGCCCCATCATTGTCATCAATGCAGCCTCACCATTGCCATCAGTGCAGCAGCCTCACCATCAGGGGCGGACTAACAACTCATGGGGCCCCCGGGCAATCAGAGATTATGGGGCCACACAGTATACAATCACACAGTATACACAGACAGGTTTCTATTGGCTGAGAAGGTACTGGAGAGGTGGGGCAGCTATAATCTCTGGATTTTTAGACCAAAAGGATGTCGGTAAGGGACATTTCAGAGACCGATGTAAAAAAAAAAAAAAAACACAGATTTTTACATACTGTCCCTGGTTTTACTAAGGCTGGCAACCCTGATGGGGACACCTAGTGGCCCGGGGGCCTCGGGCAGTGCTCGAATGGTCAGTCCGCCCCTGCGCACCATTTCCACCAGTGCGGCAGCCTCGCCATTGCCACCAGTGCGGCAGCCTCGCCATTGCCACCAGTGCGGCAGCCTCGCCATTGCCACCAGTGCGGCAGCCTCGCCATTGCCACCAGTGCGGCAGCCTCGCCATTGCCACCAGTGCGGCAGCCTCGCCATTGCCACCAGTGCGGCAGCCTCGCCATTGCCACCAGTGCGGCAGCCTCGCCATTGCCACCAGTGCAGCAGTCTCGCCTTTGTCACCAGTGCAGCAGCCTCGCCATTGCCATCAGTGCAGCAGCCTCACCATTGCCATCAGTGCAGCCTGATCGATGACCATCTGCAGCCTAGAGGGGACAGGGAGGGGGGCAGGACGAGCACCGACAGGTTACAGTGATAATCTCCTATGGTAGACAGAACAATGGTCCAATGGCGGCCCAGGAGACGGGACTTCTTATTACAGAGGCCGCCAAGTAAACATGAGATTCTCACTGTATGTAATCTGACAGCGCTCATCCCGGCTCCCCTCCCGGTTCCCTGCAAGGCAGATAAAATTGAAGTATTGGCATATAAAACGCTATTTGCACCCGATTTTCAGGGTGAAAAGGTGCGTGTTATATGCCAATAAATACAGTACTTACATCTGGTGAGGCTGCGGTGACCCAAGCGGAGAGAAACATCCAACCTTGCATCTACGCACGTAGCAAAAAAAACGCCCCATCTCCACGTGGGGCCAGATTGGTCACTTTTGATGCTGCTGGTCACCTTCTCATGTCTCGCAGGAAATCACCGAGCCGTCAGCTCCCGTTTACTCAGCTCTCAGTCGGCAGTCACATACACAGTCCCGCCTCCGCCATCGGACCAGCTCCCGTGATAGACAAAACACTGGTCCAATGCCGGTGGCGGAGGCGGGACTGTGTGCGTGTGACGTTAGTGGAGAGGAGATGATGGCTCTGAATTCCGGCAGCACTCCTTCCCCTCCGAGGTAAGCTGTCAGCGTATAACCCACACCCACGATTTTCCCCCTATTTGCAAGGGGAAAAGGTGTGTGTTACACGCCAATACGGTATTTTCCCGATTTTTTTCTATGCAGAGAAATTCTCTGCTCTGCTGAAGCCACAGCCATTAAAAAATAAAAATAAATGGGCAGTCTGCCAAGTATCGCAGCATTCTTCAGCCTTGGAACCAAGTATAAACATTGTAACGATTTGTCCTTTAGATCAAAGGAATACACCTCGGTGTGTAAATGAGAGGGAAAGTTTAAGCACTAAACCTTTTTCTTACAACCCCCAAACGTTTATATTATATATATATATATATATATATATTTTTTTTTTTTTTTTTTTTGCAGAGACCCTAGAGAATAAAATGATGGTCGTTGCAATATTTTATGTCACACTGTATTTGCGCAGCAGTCTTTCAAATGCAGTTTTTTGGGGGGAAAAAAATACACTTTAATGAATAAAAAAAAAACAAAAAAAAAACCAGTAAAGTTAGCCCAATTATTTTTGTATATGTTATGCCGCGAGAACCACGAGAGAATCGTGATCTTTTTTCTAAGCAAAAAAAAAACGTGATTCTCATTTTGGTCAGAATCATGCAGCTCCAGGTCAGAGTGATCAATTTGTCTTTTTTTTTAAATTGTTTATCTTAATTTTTTTTAAGAGTACATACATATGAAGAAAAAATAAAAACTCGATAGGAGGGCAAATAACAGGCCATTCGTAAAGAGCAATCCAGGAAGCGCAGTACAGAACTCTATACTCTATAGAAATTGGCCAGATATAGAAAAAGGCACAGAGATGCAAAAGAGACAGAGAGGCTGCAATCATGCATATGCCCACTGTAAAATTCAACATGAGAAAACATGTGAACAAAACACATTACAACTACTTGCAACCACAATACATATATATATATACACATACATACTGTACATACATACACACACACACACACACACACACACACATATATATATATATATATATATATATATATATATATACAGTGGTGTGAAAAAGTGTTTGCCCCCTTCCTCATTTCCTGTTCCTTTGCATGTTTGTCACACTTAAGTGTTTCGGAACATCAAACCAATTTAAACAATAGTCAAGGACAACACAAGTAAACACAAAATGCAATTTGTAAATGAAGGTGTTTATTATTAAAGGTGAAAAAAAATCCAAACCATCATGGCCCTGTGTGAAAAAGTGATTGCCCCCCTTGTTAAAATATACTATAACTGTGGGTGTCCACACCTGAGTTCAATTTCTCTAGCCACACCCAGGCCTGATTATTGCCACACCTGTTCACAATCAAGGCATCACTTAAATAGGAGCTGCTTGACACAGTAAGGTCCACCAGAAGATCCTTAAAAGCTACACATCATGCCGAGACCCAAAGAAATTCAGGAACAATTGAGAAAGAAAGTAATTGAGATCTATCAGTCTGGAAAGGGTTATAAAGCCATTTCCAAAGCTTTGGGAATCCAGCGAACCACAGTGAGAGCCATTATCCACAAATGGCGAAGACATGGAACAGTGGTGAACCTTCCCAGGAGTCGCCGGCCGCCCAAAATTACCCCAAGAGCGCAGCGACGACTCATCCAAGAGGTCACAAAAGACCCCACAACAACGTCCAAGGAACTGCAGGCCTCACTTGCCTCAGTTAAGGTCAGCGTTCATGCCTCCACCATCAGGAAAAGACTGGGCAAAAATGGCCTGCATGGCAGAGTTCCAAGGAGAAAACCACTGCTGAGCAAAAAGAACATCAAAGCTCGTCTCAATTTCTCCACAACACATCTTGATGATCCCCAAGACTTTTGGGACAACATTCTGTGGACCGATGAGACAAAAGTGGAACTCTTTGGAAGGTGTGTGTCCAAGTATATCTGGCGAAGAAGGAACACTGCATTTCATAAAAAGAGCATTATACCAACAGTAAAATATGGTGGTGGTAGTGTGATGGTCTGGGGCTGTTTTGCTGCTTCAGGACCTGGAAGACTTGCCGTGATAAAAGGAACTATGAATTCTGCTGTCTACCAAGAGATCCTGAAGGAGAATGTCCGACCATCTGTTCGTGTACTCAAGCTGAAACGAACTTGGGTTCTGCAGCAGGACAATGATCCTAAACACACCAGCAAGTCCACCACCGAATGGTTGAAGAAAAACAAAATGAAGACTTTGGAGTGGCCTAGCCAAAGTCCTGACCTGAATCCTATTGAGATGTTGTGGTATGACCTTAAAAAGGCCGTTCATGCTCGAAAACCCTCTAATGTAACTGAATTAGGACAATTCTGCAAAGATGAGTGGGCCAAAATTCCTCCAGGACGCTGTAAAAGCCTCATTGCACGTTATCGCAAACGCTTGGTAGCAGTTGTTGCTGCTAAGGGTGGCCCAACCAGTTATTAGGTTTAGGGGGCAATCACTTTTTCACACAGGGCCATGATGGTTTGGATTTTTTTCACCTTTAATAATAAACACCTTCATTTACAAATTGCATTTTGTGTTTACTTGTGTTGTCCTTGACTATTGTTTAAATTGGTTTGATGTTCCGAAACACTTAAGTGTGACAAACATGCAAAGGAACAGGAAATGAGGAAGGGGGCAAACACTTTTTCACACCACTGTATATACACACACACACACACACATATAGCGGCTAATTCGCCCGCTGGATAGCCTTCAGAAGCAGCACGATAGGGTCACACTCCCCATTTTTACCGGAGTAGCCAAGAAATTATCCAACGACTCGCGGAGCTGGCCATAGAGGTTACCAGAGACCAGATCGTCTATATGGCCTTGAAGGACCGCAGCGACATCACTTCTAGTCCAGGGAGGGACTTTTTTTTTTTTAAAGCAAAAGTTTTTTTTTTTTTTACTCTCTTGCTTTTAAAAGGTAGAGGAGAGATTTGGTGTTTTTTGACCCCAGATCTCTACCTAAAAGAGGATCCTTATTTATTTTACAAGGGATGTTTACAATAAATAATCAAAAAACAAGATGTTTACAGTCCTTGTAATAGGAAGGGTTCTAAAAAAAATAAAAATAAAAGGGACAGTGTTAAAATAAAAAACAAAGTAAATAAAAAATAAAAGGTAGTAAAGCATAAGACTACTTGTTTTTTTTTAGATCTTTTTCTTATAAAGGTAGAGGAGAGATGTGGGGTTCGGGCCCCAGATCTCGCCATAAAGAGGACCTGTCATCCCTTATTTTTTAAAGAAAATATATGTTTGGGGGTTCTAAGAAATTTTCTAGCAAAAAATGTGGATTTAAACTTGTAAACAAAAAAGGCAAGTGTAAATCTATGCCTAAAAAAAAATGATATATATATATATATATATATATATATATATATATATATATATATATATATATAATTATCATTGTGTGTATAACGCATGATAAATTACAGATAAACGGTTATGGTTATATGCTGCGTTCACAGTGTGTGTTAAGTAAAAACTGGTGACAACTGTTTAGAAAACAAATTATAGCAATTACAGCTATAATGAATGCTAAATAGAAACTGGTGACAGGTGTGTGTAAAACAAATGGCTTTAAATGGAATAACGAAAGCTGTGATGAGCGTCTATGAAATTTGAAGTTAGAATATTTGCTGAATAGAAGTGCGAAAGGAATAACTAACTATATGGGAAAAGAGACAGGTGTGTATACAACAAATTGCTATAATGTACACTGAATAAAAACTAGTAACAATGATAATCTATTTTGGCTTATACCTAAAGATAAGCAGAACATTTCAACGCCCCACCAGAGCCCAGTCACTAAAAACCTTGGATGACATCAAATACAAGGGAGCTCCTATGTCCTCCTCCCTTACAATCCATGGAATACACAGGAGCTCCTATGTCCTCCTCCCTTACAATCCATGGAATACACAGGAGCTCCTATGTCCTCCTCCCTTACAATCCATGGAATACAAGGGAGCTCCTATGTCCTCCTCCCTTACAATCCACGGGAGCTCCTATGTTCTCCTCCCTTACAATCCACGGGAGCTCCTATGTTCTCCTCCCTTACAATCCACGGGAGCTCCTATGTCCTCCTCCCTTACAATCCACGGGAGCTTCTATGTCCTCCTCCCTTACAATCCATGGAATACAAGGGAGCTCCTATGTCCTCCTCCCTTACAATCCATGGGAGCTCCTATGTCCTCCTCCCTTACAATCCACGGGAGCTGCTATGTCCTCCTCCCTTACAATCCATGGAATACAAGGGAGCTCCTATGTCCTCCTCCCTTACAATCCACTGGAGCTCCTATGTCCTCCTCCCTTACAATCCATGGAATACACAGGAGCTCCTATGTCCTCCTCCCTTACAATCCATGGAATACACAGGAGCTCCTATGTCCTCCTCCCTTACAATACATGGAATACAAGGGAGCTCCTATGTCCTCCTCCCCTACAATCCATGGAATACAAGGGAGCTCCTATGTCCGCCTCCCTTATAATCCACTGAATACATGGGTGCTCCTATGTCCCCCTCTTTACAATCCATGGAATACGTGAGAGCTCCTATGTCCTCCCTCCTTACAATCCACAGGAGCTTCTATGTCCTCCTCTTCTACAGTCCATGGAATACACGAGAGCTCCTATGTCCTTCTCCCTTACAATCCATGGAATACATAGGAGCTCCTATGTCCTCCTCCCTTACAATCCACATCATACAACCCTTCTTTCAACCCCAGGCCTTGAGAATCTGTAAAGTTTTAGGACACCGGTACACTGGCAATCACCCACTTTCACAAAAGTATGCACAAAAAGCTTTACTCCTTTCAGGAGAAATGCCAGCTTTGCCACTCTGAACTCTATCTTCAAGTGAACTAATAATGTGTATAAGCACGACTATTAATACTACTCCTTATCTACATAACTTCCTGCATTTGAATCCAAAGGTCTGCACTGCCCACATTTGAGAGGCATGGTATCTCTCCACATTTTGGGAGGAAGAACCAAGGATACCTCTGCAGGTCTAAGCCCTTGTACACACGGTCGGAGATTCCGACAACCAAATATGTCGGATTTTGTCCGAAACTGTTGCATACACACGGTCGGACGAAGTTGTCGGAAAATCCGATTGTGCAGAACGTGATGACGTTATGTCATTACGACGGGACTACGTTCAGGCTAGTAGCCAATAGCTTTGGTGTAGGAATTTGATCTGAGCATGCGTGGCACTTTGTCCGATCGGAATTCTCTACACATGATCGGAGTATGTCCGATCGGAGCATTTTGTCGGAAAATTTTACCAACAAGTTGGAAAATTTGGTCCGTCGGATATTCCGACGGAAACAGACCGACGGAGACCACGCACAGTCAGAATATCCGACAAAAGGGTCCGATCGGACACATTCCGTTGGAATCTCCGACCGTGTGTACAAGGGCTAAGACAGGTTTTAAATTTTGTGAGGAAGAACAGAGGATACCTCTAGAGGTCTGAGAAAGGTCTCAAATTTTGGGAAGAAGACCCAAGGATACATCTGCAGGTCTAAAATTTTGGGAGAAAGAACCGAGTATACCTCTAGAGGTCTAAGGCAGGTCTTGAATTTTGGAAGTTAAAACTGAGGATACCTGTGGAGGTCTATAATATTGGGAGGAAGAGCCAAGGATACCTCTAAGACAGGTCTCAAAGTGACAATCAAAATCTAGCTAGAATTTGGTTGTCAAATTCGAGACCTGTCTTAGACTTCGAGGGCTATCCTCGCTTCGACCTCACACTTAGAAAGTATATGTAGGAAGAATGTTCATGTAATTAGAAGAAAATAGTTGCTTAATCCTGGCCTAGTATTTTTTAAATGTTGAGTAGCACCCTGCCATACTTCTATTAAGACCAAACCAAGGTTTTGGTACTCAAAAAAAGAAAAAAAAAAAAAAAAAAAAAAAAAAAAAAGAAGATTGGCACACCCAGTTTTAACATACACCATGACCTTTATTCTCACGGCAATGATAGTGCCCCAACATTGGTGTCAGTGGGAGGGGTAGTGCCCCAACATTGGTGTCAGTGGGAGGGGTAGTGCCCCAACATTGGTGTCAGTGGGAGGGGTAGTGCCCCAACATTGGTGTCAGTGGGAGGGGTAGTGCCCCAACATTGGTGTCAGTGGGAGGGGTAGTGCCCCAACATTGGTGTCAGTGGGAGGGGTAGTGCCCCAACATTGGTGTCAGTGGGAGGGGTAGTGCCCCATCATTGGTGTCAGTGGGAGGGGTAGTGCCCCAACATTGGTGTCAGTGGGAGGGATAGTGCCCCAACATTGGTGTCAGTGGGAGGGATAGTGTCCCAACATTGGTATCAGTGGGAGGGATAGTGCCCCAACATTGGTGTCAGTGGGAGGGATAGTGCCCCAACATTGGTGTCAGTGGGAGGGATAGTGCCCCAACATTGGTGTCAGTGGGAGGGATAGTGCCCCAACATTGGTGTCAGTGGAAGGGATAGTGCCCCAACATTGGTGTCAGTGGGAGGGATAGTGCCCCAACACTGGCGTCAGCACAAGGGATAGTGCCCCATTGTTGATGTCGGGGCAGAATAGCGCTCTGTCTTTGGCGTCATTGTGAGGAATAGCAAAGAGTCAGATCCAGGCCAAGGGGTGCAGTTTGGAGGCCCCCCGCTCTAAACTTTAGAACTTTATCCATGCCTCATTCTAATACTGTAAACATATACAATGATCATCTTCAACCAATATTACCGTATGTTTCCGATATTGGGTCACCTATGTAAACTGGTTAAAGGTGTTCTTCATAAAGAACTCAAAAATTCATGAACAGAAAAACTAGTAGTGAGTGTAGATGGAACAGCTATCTAAAAATAGTGACAAGAGTGTAGAAGATGAATTGCTATAATGAATAAAAACTAGTAGAAGAGTGCATGAAAATATATATATATATCAATGTATGAATAGATAGTAATGGAACAAATGAAACTAGTGTGTGCTGAATGGAAACTGATGACAAATGTGTATGAAAGTAATGACTGCAGTTAGATGATTGATATATGAAAAAATAATGACTGAGATGTGTGTGTGTTTATATATATATATATTGCTACAGTATATGTTTAACCACTTAAAGACCAGGCCTATTTCTGTCACTTGTAAAAATCTGTATTTTTTTTTTTTTTATACAGAAAATCACTTAGAACCCCCAAACATTATATATCCTTTTTTTTTGCAGAGACCCTAGAGAATAAAATGGCAGTCATTGCAATATTTTATGTCACACTGTATTTGCGCAGTGGCCTTTCAAATGCAATTTTTCTGAAAAAAGAGACACAGTTTAATGAATAAAAAAATAAATAAAAATAAAAACACAACAAAAAAGTTAGTCTTTTTTTTGTAAAATGTGAAAGATGATGTTACGCAGAGTAAATCGATATCCAACATGTATTTTTGTCATTTAAAGCAAAAAAAACTTTTTTCTTCTGCAATATTTTGGTGGACACTTGGACACCGTGTGAACCAGTGCATTGCACGCTTTTTCTCTGTGAACCAGTGACACAAAATATACACTGTCACTCTGACACTGACTGGGAAGGGATTAAATATCGAGGGCGATTAAAGGGTTAACTGTGTGCCTAGCCAGTGTTTCTGTGTACTGTAGGTGCTTTTTTTTACTCAGGGAAGTGATGTATTTTATCCCCTGCTTTGCAGTCACACAAAAATACGTCACTTTCCCCGTCAGCGCAGAACTCTGCTTTATCATAGGCAGAGCTCTGTTTTCTGTCTCTGCCTGACTATTGGCGAGTGCCGGCGGACATCCATTGCCCGGACGGTCCTGAAGTGGATAATAAATGTTTGCCCTTAGGTTTAATACCGCTTTAAACTGCATATCTGGCATGGACTGTACTGGTATATGAATATAATTACACAACACAAAACCAAATATGTATTTTTAATTGGTAAATCTGATTAAAATTGTTCAAAGTTGCATTCTCAGTGATGTCACCGCCCTCTCTAAGGAATGGATAGGCTGCATTCTCAGTGATGCCAACGCACTCTAGTGAATGGATAGGCTGCATTCTCAGTGATGTCACTGCTCTCTAGTGAAGGGATAGGCTGCATTCTCCGTGATGTCACTGCTCTCTAGTGAAGGGATAGGCTGCATTCTCCGTGATGTCACCGCTCTCTAGTGAAGGGATAGGCTGCATTCTCCGTGATGTCACTGCTCTCTAGTGAAGGGATAGGCTGCATTCTCCGTGATGTCACCGCTCTCTAGTGAATGGATAGGCTGCATTCTCAGTGATGTCACCAATCTCTGATGAATGCATAGGCTGCATTCTCAGGGATGTCACCAGTTTCTAGCGAATGGATAGGCTGCATTCTCAGTGATGTCACTGGTCTCTAGTGAATGGATAGGCTGCATTCTCAGTGATGTCACTGGTCTCTAGTGAAGGGATAGGATGCATTCTCAGTGATGTCATCGCTCTCTAGTGAATGGATAGGCTGCATTCTCAGTGATGTCACCGCTCTCTAGTGAAGGGATAGGCTGCATTCTCCGTGATGTCACCGCTCTCTAGTGAAGGGATAGGCTGCATTCTCTGTGATGTCACTGCTCTCT
The DNA here is from genome assembly GCF_037356315.1 of Lithobates pipiens. Lineage (NCBI taxonomy): Eukaryota > Metazoa > Chordata > Amphibia > Anura > Ranidae > Lithobates > Lithobates pipiens. The sequence continues at coordinate 50,247,551 of NW_027507785.1, forward strand.
AGTGAAGGGATAGGCTGCATTCTCCGTGATGTCACCGCTCTCTAGTGAATGGATAGGCTGCATTCTCAGTGATGTCACCAATCTCTGATGAATGCATAGGCTGCATTCTCAGGGATGTCACCAGTTTCTAGCGAATGGATAGGCTGCATTCTCAGTGATGTCACTGGTCTCTAGTGAATGGATAGGCTGCATTCTCAGTGATGTCACTGGTCTCTAGTGAAGGGATAGGCTGCATTCTCAGTGATGTCATCGCTCTCTAGTGAATGGATAGGCTGCATTCTCAGTGATGTCACTGGTCTCTAGTGAAGGGATAGGCTGCATTCTCAGTGATGTCACTGGTCTCTAGTGAAGGGATAGGCTACATTCTCAGTGATGTCATCGCTCTCTAGTGAATGGATAGGCTGCATTCTCAGTGATGTCACCGCTCTCTAGTGAATGGATAGGCTGCATTCTCAGTGATGTCACCGCTGTCTAGTGAATGGATAGGCTGCTTTCTCAGGGATGTCACAGGTGCCTTGTAACAGAATATGTGTCACAGACCAATGATAGTGCACAAAATAAAGGAGTAAAGCAAACTCGCAACCGCACAGATGTTGCAAGACGCGGAACCCTCGCCGTCGCTCCCCCTTTCCACATTCTTACCAAAATGAAGGATGCGCCTACGTGACTGTATATAAACGTCGCTGTTTATTTTCATGACCCGTGCCCATAAAGCACATCAAAGAGAAAACAGAAAACGAAATGACAGTGTGCCTTTCCGGAGATCATTATCTGCACTGTCCCGATGTGTCTTTCATGTGAAAGTGGAGAGAACCCGCGATCATCAAAGAATCAGACTATGAAAAATGAAGACATGACGATGCCGGGGTTCAGCGAGGAACGGACTGTAATCAGATTAAAATTGATGCTAAGCAGCAAACTGCACATCCCGTCATGGGACAGCTAAACACAACCAGACATGGGAGGATACAAAGGGGAGGAGTTATACAAGAGAATAAAGAGACCCCGTCATACTGCAAAAAAGAAGGACTTTCAGCTTCCATCTTTTCATTGGTTCTGTGACACCAAATCTGAGCCCAAATGTCTACGGAAGGGTCATATGACTCTTCAGGCCACTTGCTGGCACCAAGTGGAAGAATTATGTCTAGTAGTGGAGATGCAATTGATTGAGAGCCCTTTCACACTGGGGTGCGGACTGCGTTAGCGGTAAAGCACCGCTAGGTTTATCGACCCTTTACCTGGCGCTGTGCAGAGGCAGGAGTGGGGCTAACCAGGGGTTAAAAGCACCCGAAAAGCACTGCTGCCGAGCGCTTTGGCAGCACTGCCCATAGATTACGGGGGAAGGGGGCGGTGCAAGCTCACTGCCCCAGTGTGAAAGCACTCTGGCTTACATACTGGGAAGGCTTGAGAGACGCTTTACAGGCGCTATTTTTATTGCTAAAATGCCAGAAAAGCACTTTCGGTGTGAAAGGGGCGTTAAAGTGAAAAAAAAAAAAAAAAGCTAAACTTTTTTTCCCCCATTTTGGATAGAGGGGGAAATTTAACCACTTGCCGTCTGGAAGATTAGGAGCCGTAACTGTGCCAGGAGCGTGCTCTCGGCACAGGTTTGTTTACATTTTGGTACGCAAATACACGTACCAAACCTGGAGCCGGGTTACCGCCGGTGGGGCCACCCCCCTCCCCGCCCGCCCAACCAGGCGCGGGCAAAGCCTTGTAACTGCAATGAGTACACTTTAAATCCTTTAATGAGGATCTACGGTCAGTACAGTGAAACTGCGAATGGCACCCCCGGTCGGTCTGTGGAGGGTCCTGGGTGACGCCTGGAGCCGGATTGACGCCAGGGACCATGCCGGCCAGAGCTTCCGTTAACTGCGAATGGCGCATGCACTCGGCACAGGATTGTTTACATTTTGCCACTCAAATATGTGGCCTCTTAGAATCAAGGCCCACCCGCTGAGAGGCCGCAAATATGCTAAGAGGTTGCAGAGCTGTAACTTTCTGTAAAATGCAACATGGCCACCTGGAGGCGCTCTGTACACAGATGGTATACAGAACACCCCCCCAAATATGTCATTTCCTGCTTGTGTGATTGGCTCACTGATATTTGCAGAAGTCTGCACTGAGGTACAAGTCAGATTTTGGGCATCTCCTGCAACAAAAATGTCATTTATGGTGAGATACTCAAGTCTAAAGGGATGCAGATTCTGCCACTTTCCTCAGAGCACTGCAGGTGCAGCAGCTGACTGATAATGATTAAATTTATAGGTTAAGATATATAGTGTTTTTTTTTTTTGTTTTTTTGTATCATACTTACCAAGGTGGATGGAGCATAGGTCCGATGCTGCATATGTCCCCTGGTGCCTCCAACACTGAGAACCAAGCGTTCCAACACCACTGATCGTTCAGTTCTCACAAGGACCATTTTTAAGGCAGGACAAAAGGGGCAGCTGCCCTGGGCCCCATCATTGTAGTGGGGCCCAAAGCAGCTGCCTCATACTTGCCAAATATCCCAGTTTAAAGTCCCTTATCCCTCGAAGTTTTAGTCCCGTTCTGTGTCCTGGTATCTCAGTGTAAACTTCTGCTGCTGCTGCCCAGCTTTACCCTATTGCCATGTACAGATGAATTACCTGCAGACCCTGTGTTTACATGTAAATAACCTGCATATATATTTAAAAAGTAGCTGCAATAATATGTAAATAGTCGTGGACCTCTGCATTGATATGTAAATAGAGGCGGCATTCATATGTATATCATGTCCCCCTGAGGTCACATCCACCATTACGTCTGCTGAATGCTACCCGCTGGGGAGGTAAAGGGGCATGCTTGAAAGTCCTGCCTGCAACTGTGGTCATTAAGCCTAACATCAGCCTGTTCTACAAAGGCAGGCAGTGAGGAGATGATGTGCTATAACCTTTAGCAACCAATCAGTGAGCAGTAATGCTGTGCAGTAACCAATTAGTGAGTGGTACAGATGTTTAGTAACCTCTAGCAATCAGTGAGCAGTATTGCTGTACAGTGATCTCTAGCAATCAATCAACAAGCAGAAGTCATGTGCTGTAACCTCTAGAAAATAACAGTGAGCCATAATGTGTGCTGCAACCTCTAGCAGCCAGTCAGTGAGTGGTAATGATACAATGTAACCTCTGGCAACCAATCGCAAACACTGCCTGATCTGATTCAGTAAACTGAATTTGAGTCTAGCTGCTATTTATTGTATGTCTCAAAGCATGTGGAGAGCGAAATTGCGTGGAAGAGGGGGCCCAAGAAAATGTTTTCCCAGGGTCCAGTCAAAATTAAAGACGGCCCTGGTTCTCACAGCTCTGTGAGCAGAGAGCTGGTGACTGTCAGCCAGTGGCTCTTTGCTCTGCCCCCCTCCCCCAGACTCACTGGTGCACTGGACTGTGGAGGGGGCTGGAGCGGCTGAGTCAGGTGCCAGTCTGGGGATCTGGGCGGATCCCGATTCTCATGGTTATGATGATGCCCAAGCCTGCACCGGCTCTGTGATGTCAGCAGCTGAAAACCGGTCACAGGATCCTATGTGATCCATAGGAGAAGTACCGCCAAATGAGCTTTGGCTGTACTTCTCCTTTAAGTCACTCCTATTCTCTCTGCACATGGACACAGAGAAACAAACAGCTATTTCTTCAGAACAACAAAAGGTAGGAATCTGCAAAAAATGTTGTTGAAATCCTTGCAATGTACATAGATCACCCAGAGGGGGGGAAGGATTTTTTTTCTCAATAGTGGGAAGAGAGAGTTTGTTCTCTGGATATCTGTACATGGTAGGATAGCCCTGTCTGACAATGATCAGAACAGGTGCAGACGACGTCTCTTTCCCCATTGACTTTCACTTCTGTATCCACATTACACATTCATGGCATTGCTCCCTGTTTAGAGGATTACAATAAAGGACGGATTTTATTTCTGATGTTATGCAGCAAGTAAATAGAGAAAAGCTGCAAGCGGAGATAAAAATCCCAGACCTCAATACGCGGCTGGCTCCCTTTCATGCATCGACTTTTCATCGAGCCCTCAAGTAGATGTTTTCTGTCAATTTTGTTTATGATAAAGAGGAGAAATCTCTGAAATGTCATCTCTAATTACTGGAAGAAAAGTATCAGTCTCCTCGCACATAATCAGGATGTATCTATATTTATCGCTGTTATCAATGCTTAATACCAATGTTTACTAAGGGACGTCTCCTCCCAAAGTTCACACGGGTCTAATTGACAGCAGTACTGCTATGGCCAGAGGAAGATGACTTGGGGGGGGGCAAAAGAAGAAGAGGAGGGAGGGGATAAGAGAGAGAGCTTGAAAGAGGAATCGGCAAGCGAGCGACAAATATTAAAGCCAATTAGGACCCGTTCACACCAGGGAGTAGGCTCTATGGTCCATATAACGTGCGTGTCGATGTGCGTTATGTAGTGCAGTGCACTGTTACAATGTATCACTTGGTGTGAATGATCACTTAAAGTGGTTTTAAAGCAGCATGGTTTTTCACGTTCATGTATTCTATCCATAAAGATGAAAAACCATCTGTGCTGCAGCTCCCAACGCAGCCCCTCTGATACTTATGTGAAAGTGTCCCTCGCGCTACTTAGAGTAACTGGTATAATGTGCCTAATAACAGAAATAAAAAGTGATAATATTGGATAAAACCAGCAGCAAAACCTAGTAGTGTTCACAATACACAAAACAAACAAGTAAAAATATATCAAGTGATCTCGCAAGGCAATAGAAATCACTCTAAAGTACAGAGAAGAATCCACTAAGGGTAAAGTGCAAAAATATTAAAGTGCAAAATTGTGATGTCTCCACAAAAATGTGCAAAAAATAAATAAATACATTATATATATATATATATATATATATATATATATATATATATATATATATAATATTATGTTTTTTTTTTTTGCACATTTTATATATATATATATATATGCAATAAAATGTCCACATAATATTCAAAATCCTGAACAAAATACTCGTGGATAAATTGCAAAGAAAGGCTGATATATAACGTCCTGCAAAAAGAATAAAGTGCTAGGGGAGAATCCAAATTTAAAAAAATTTGGCACACAGTAGATGATGAATTATATAATGGGCAGATGAATGGCATTATTTTGTCCATAAATAACTCCACGAATTTGGACATTTATCCCCCTTATACTTACCTGAGCCCGATCCAGAGGTATAATCAAGAACAGCGGCTCCAGCCACTCCCTCCCTCTCCCCTCATTGGACAGATTGATAGCAATGGGAGCGATTGGCTCCCCTTTCTGTCAATCAAATCCAGTGAGACGGGAGTGGGGGGGAGGGGGGGCCGAGTCCCACTGTCTGTCTATGGACACAGTAGCGGGACTCGGGAGAGAACCCACACGGGTGCCCTCATGGAAAGGGGCTTTGCATTGGGGTGGGGGGGGGGCACCCGATGAAGAGGAATGGCCTGGAGTGCTGGCAGGAGCCCCAGAAGAAGAGGACCAGCTGCTCTGTGCAAAACGATTACACAGAGCAGGTAAGTATAGGCATGTTTGTTATTTTTATTAAGAAAAAAATAAAAATAAAGGTTTACGATCAAAGTTTTTTTTCACCTTAAGGCATTCAAATGAAAAACCTATGATGCAGCTGCCCCTCTAGCCCCTCATGCGCCGATCTGATCCAGAGATTTGCATGAGAGCAGTGGCTCTGGCCATTGTTTCCTCATTGGGGAAACTGACAGCAGCAGGAGCCAGCACCCAAGGAAAGTGGCTTTCGGTGGGGGCACCAGATGAAGAGGAGTGGCTTAAAGCACCGGCAGGGGACCTCAGAAGAAGAGGATTGGGGCTGCTCTGTGCAAAAACATTACACAGAGAAGGCAAGTATAACATGTTAGTTTTTATAGAAAAAAAAACCCCCAGAAGCTTTATAACCATTGTTGACCACCCGCCGGAAATGTACTGTGGACGAATGGCCCGCACGGGCAAAGCGATGTACCTGTACATCTCTGCCTGCTTCAGGGTTCAGAACATGTGGATTCGGTAATAGCGCAGTGGTTTTCGAAAAAAAAAAAAAAAAAGTATTTAATTTTTATTGCAAACACACAACAAATAACCCATTTTCTGGTAACATATAAAAGATGGCGAGTAAATAGATACCCAACATATCACGCTTTAAAATTGCGCAGGCTCCTAGAATGGTGATAAACTACGATACTTAAAAATTTCCATAGCCAACTCTTTAAAAATGTTTACAGGTTACCTGCTTAGAGTTACATACAAAGTCTAGCGCTAGAATTATTGCTCTCGCTTTGACAGTTGCGGCGATCCCTTACATGTGATGTGAAGACCGTTTAGATACGCGTTCGCTTCTGTGCGTGAGGATGGTGTGATATAAGGGGCGATTGCATTTTTTTTTTTTATTTCTTTCTTATTTTTCTTTACACTAGCCCTTTATTCTTTTTTTTTTTTTTCTTTTGGTAAAACTATGCTTGTAATAGAAATAAACAGATGACAGGTCCTCTTTATGGAGAGATCTGGGGTCTACTATACCCCAAATCTCTCCTCTACCTTAGTAGGAAAAAAAAGATTTAAAAACAATACATTTTTATTATTATTTCTTCTTTTTACACACTGCCCCTTTATTCTTATTTTCTTTTTGATGAACATCGCTTGTAATAGAAATAACAGATGACAGGTCCTCTTTATGGAGAGATCTGGGGTCTACTATACCCCAAATCTCTCCTCTACCTTAGTAGGAAAAAAAGATTTAAAAACAATACATTTTTATTATTTCTTCTTTTTACACACTGCCCCTTTATTCTTATTTTCTTTTTGATGAACATCGCTCGTAATAGAAATAACTGATGACAGGTCCTCTTTATAGAGAGATCTGGGGTCTACAAGACCCCAAATCTCTCCTCTAGTAGGAAACAAACGGTTCGCGTGGATGGTCACAGAGGTGAGGGGAGACCAGATTGTCTCTCTCCCCCCCCCCCCACCTCTATGATGTAGGAAACCAAAAAAAAAAAAAAAACATTGATCTAATGCTTTTAAAAAAATATATATATATAGTTTACTTCCACCCTAGACCGGAAGGAACATCATCCCTTTCAGTCTAGGCCGGAAGTAATTTTATTTTTATTTTTAAGGATTAAATCAATGTTTTTTTTTTTTTTAAATCCTCCTACATCATAGAGGGGGGGGGGGCGATCTGGTCTCCCCTTCACCTCTGTGACCAGCTGTACAAACCGTTTGATTGTTTCCTGGGGCTCATCTGTAAGAATGGAAAGCAGCAGGATGTGTGGAGGAGGAAGACTCTTCAGGCTTCTTTTTAAAAGCGTCCCAGCGGCTAATCAGCCGCCTGGATCGCTTTTATGACAAAGAGAATGGTTGGCTGAAAGAAAAAAAAAAAAAAATAATTTATATAATTTATATAATAATATATATATACACACACACACCGGGATTATGGCTGGTAGCTTCAGCCACAACCCCGGTTAACTGCTTCAAATCCGCAATGTGTACTAACTATATATATATAAATATATTTAAATGATTACTCTTTACGAAATGAAAAAACAAAACAAACAAGTTTTGCCCATAGTTATATTTCTTTACATGTCCCTAAAGCCTAAAATGAATTACAAGCTTATACAAGTTTACAGTCAGGTCAGCCAACAGCCCGTTATTACGAGCCGTCCCTTTATATGAGTAAATTCATGTTGTATCCTATTCCCGAACCTTCAATCCCCAAATAATGACACATGAGTTATGGTGTCTGGGCATGAAACCACGGCTGCTCGCATTACAATCATTATTATACCGCAGTAATACTATAAAGAAAGACTCAAGAAGACTTAATATGAATGCAGCTGGGATTTTAATGATATTATTTGAATAATATGATAAAATTATAGCAATGAAAACAAGTCCTCAGCAGGTTGCTGAGATATAAAAGCTTCTTTTGAACAATTCTTTTGAACAAGGTTCTTCAGAATAATTCAAAACTGCCTGAAATAAGGAGCAGAGGATGAGGATGAGGATGAGGATGAGGATGAGGAGGAGGAGGAGGAGGAGGAGGAGGAGGAGGAGGAGGAGCCACAAGAAGACTGATTTCTGAATTATTTTGTATTTCAGTGACAGTCAAAGACCCAAGAGAACATTAGGGGTCAGTCTAAAACATATAGTTAAATATGGGCGGCACAGTGGTGTAGTGGTTAGCACTCTCACCTAGCAGTAAGAAGGATCGCTGGTTCAAATCCCAACCATGACACTACCTGCCTGGAGTTTGCATGTTCTCCCTGTGTCTGCGTGGGTTTCCTCCGGGTACTCCGGTTTCCTCCCACAATCCAAAGACATGCAGGTAGGTTAATTGGCTTCTGTCCAAAATTGGCCCCAATATATGAATGGGGACCTTGGATTGTGGGCTCCTTGAGGGTAGGGACCAATGTGCGATGTACAGGGATGGGGTCTATTGTAGACACTCACTCAGGTTGAACTGGATGGACTGGTGTCTTTAATTCAACCTTACTAACTATGAAACTATGAAACTATGTGTTTTCAATATATTTTCACTAGATTCTAAATTTTAAATCTTCATTTACACTAAATTTTAAAGCTTTCAAGTTATAAGATTTTTTTTTTTTTTTTATTTTGTGTAAGGCGGGAAAGGCACTAACACAGGTATTAGTTGGGGGAATAGTGCCCCATCAGTGGTATTGGTTGGAGGAATAGTGCCCCACCATTGGTATCAGTTGGGGAATAGTGCCCCATCAATGGTATTAGTTGGGGGAATAGTGCCCCACCATTGGTATCAGTTGGAAGAATAGTGCCCCATCAATGGTATTAGTTGGAGGAATAGTGCCCCACCATTGGTATTAGTTGGGGAAAATTGCCCCACCATTGGTATTAGTTGGAGGAATAGTGCCCCACCATTGGTATCAGTTGGGGGAATAGTGCCCCATCATTGGTATCAGTTGGGGAATAGTGCCCCATCATTGGTATCAGTTGGGGAATAGTGCCCCATCATTGGTATTAGTTGGAGGAACAGTGCCCCATCAATGGTATTAGTTGGAAGAATAGTGCCCCACCATTGGTATTAGTTGGGGAAAAATTGCCCCATCATTGGTATTAGTTGGCGGAATAGTACCCAATCATCAGTATTAGTTGGGGAAAAATTGCCCCATCATTGTTATCAGTGGGAAGAATAGTGCCCCATTATTAATACCTATGGGAGGGATAGTGTATACATTGTTATAGTTGCAGCACAGGTCTTGATTACAAGGTTTGGGACAGAGGAATAAAAAGGATAAAATTCTGAGCACACACCTGGGACGTTGTCAGCAGTCACAGGCTCTTTCACCTTCTTTGGTCTTCGCCCCTTCACCTGCTCCACAAGCTGCTGGAATTCACTTTTGTGCTTCTTTCCTGTAACACGTTATTATGGTTATCGAGGTGCAGAGCAAGGTAACAAGGACCAATACAAAACAAACATGAATCTTTTGCACAGTTTGGAGAGCTGTCCTAATTCTTTTGTATTTTTTATTGATATCCTCACGCTATGCTTCTATGTATTTTATTGTCCCTCTTTTGGGAATTGTTTTGACTTTATGTGATGAATAAACGTTGTTATATTTTATACCTTTAATACTATTTTGCACTCGCCTAACCTATCTACAAAGTCCACGCTGGGGAAATTTCCTTTCTATGTGGGATAAGACGCCGCTCATACTGACCCCAGTGCTTTAGATGTGGATATGGCTGTGTAAGGCCTTCAGCCAGCGCTGTGCTCTGGCCACACCTCCCGACATGTTTCGTTCCGTCCCCCCCCCGACATGTTTCGTTCCGTCCCCCCCCCTCTGACATGTTTCGTTCCGTCCCCCCCCCTCTGACATGTTTCGTTCGGTCCCCCCCCTCTGACATGTTTCGTCCCGTCCCGCCCCCCCCCGACATGTTTTGGTCCACCCCCCGACATGTTTTGGTCCACCCCCCCCCCCCCCCGACATGTTTTGGTCCACCCCCCCCCCCCCGACATGTTTTGGTCCACCCCCCCCCCCCCCCCGACATGTTTTGGTCCACCCCCCCCCCCCAACATGTTTTGGTCCACCCCCCCCGACATGTTTTGGTCCACCCCCCCCCCCCGACATGTTTTGGTCCACCCCCCCCCCCCCCGACATGTTTTGGTCCACCCCCCCCCCCCCGACATGTTTTGGTCCACCCCCCCCCCGACATGTTTTGGTCCACCCCCCCCCCGACATGTTTTGGTCCACCCCCCCCCCGACATGTTTTGGTCCACCCCCCCCCCGACATGTTTTGGTCCACCCCCCCGACATGTTTTGGTCCACCCCCCCGACATGTTTTGGTCCACCCCCCCGACATGTTTTGGTCCACCCCCCCGACATGTTTTGGTCCACCCCCCCGACATGTTTTGGTCCACCCCCCCGACATGTTTTGGTCCACCCCCCCGACATGTTTTGGTCCACCCCCCCCCGACATGTTTTGGTCCACCCCCCCCCGACATGTTTTGGTCCACCCCCCCGACATGTTTTGGTCCACCCCCCCCCGACATGTTTTGGTCCACCCCCCCCCGACATGTTTTGGTCCACCCCCCCCCCGACATGTTTTGGTCCACCCCCGACATGTTTTGGTCCACCCCCCGACATGTTTTGGTCCACCCCCCGATATGTTTCCGGCCACCCCCGACATGTTTCCGGCCACCCCCGACATGTTTCCGGCCACCCCCGACATGTTTCCGGCCACCCCCGACATGTTTCCGGCCACCCCCGACATGTTTCCGGCCACCCGCCTTGACAGGTTTCGTCCCTCCTGCCAGGGCTTGGTCACAGAGGTCTGAAAGAGCCGTCATTACAAAGGCCTAAGAATTGTTCTATAGATGGCAACAAGCAAAATTCAGACCTCTTTGGAAGCAATAAATATCTGAAGCTTACAAAGATGATTATTTTGCAGGACAAAAAAAAATATGTTTTACTAAACTTATCTCTGCCCGGCCCAGACAAGTAATCAGATTCATAGTCAACACACATTTTATCACTCTGAATCGTCACATATGAAGCCATAATCTCCTGGCGGCACAGCAATCCGCGCAATGCTTTTGTATGCTCATTCAGAAACAAATTACTTCTTTGCTCACACTGAGACTTTTAATAAGCAGATTTATATGTAAAAAATGTTTTGCAACCCGACTTTTCCTCAGCGAGGTGGGGGGGGGGGATCTGAAGAAGCGATGAAGTATTTTCCATTATCAAGAAACACAAATTTGGGCCTCGCGCTGCTTCCGCGGGAAGAAATCCCCGGCTGATTTTGTAACACGCCACAAACCCAGAGATGAGTGTTTAAAATAAGTGGCGGATGGACCAATCAGAATCAGATAGTGATGTTTTAATTAAAATATAATAGTATCCCTCTTGTACTTCACTCCCCCACTATATATAAACCTGTACAGGACTTGCAGACAGCTCTGATTGCTTGTTTGCTCTAAACGTACAACTAAAAAACAGGAAATATGATTTTTGAAAATATGAGAAATGAGGAATGGGGACTTTTAAAGTGCCAGAGATAATGTACTACAACAGAATTCAAAATATAACAAATTTTATTAGATATGTTAAAAAAGATACAACAATCTTTGTTAAAAGGATTTTTAAAAATAAAGATCATTTGCGATCCAAGTATACTGTACAGCTCCTGAAGAAGCCATTTTCTGGCGAAACATGTTGAGCAAATATCGCAGTGGCTGGTAATATTAGAATGACAAGTGGCTTCGCAAGGTCAAAATATGAATGGATGGGGTGTCTCAGCCAATAGGCAGGGGTTTCTTTAGTCCCTCCGCTTGCTGGGAGAGCCTATTTGGGTGGAGTCAGGTGATTGGGGTTCTGTGCCACCTGGGCGGCTGTCTAGGTGGGCGTGTGTTATGTCGCCCCCTGGGCTGCTAGGCCGGACGCCTGAGGCCTATCCTGGGGACACCAAGCTGTGAGAGGCCTATCCAGGAGAAGGAGAAGAGTAGTGTAGGGTTGGGACTGCAGGATTGGAGTCCAACCAAGTCGAGAAGGTTCATCCGGACAGGGAACCAGTTGTGGGCGGAGAAAGAAGGGAAGCTGACGCCACTAAGAGACCATCCATCTTGCTACCGGAGACTACAGTGCGTAAGCTCCAGCAAGTACCAGAGCAGTCTTCTCACCAACCGAGGACGGTGAAGAAGTGGGAAAGCTTCAGCAAGTGCCAAGCCAGGGACCCAGCGGGGGTGACGCTCGAGGAGTGTACAGTGGGATAGCTGTGGAAGAGCTCAGAGGGATCCAGTGACGACTGGAATCTGGAAGTCTAGTGAGAGCTCAGTGAGAAGATCTACAGTAAGATAAGAAATGGACTGTTCTGTGTTACCAAGAGTTACGTACAACTGCCTTTTACTGACTGTTGCCTATACAGAAGTGTTATCCAGCTGGAGGCCTTCCACTGTATAGCTGTCTACCTATAGAAGTCTCGGAGTCTGCCAATTACCATTGCATCTATCCAAGGGTGACCTGACCCTAACTCTCTCTCCCACAGTTCTGTCAAAGGAGAAGTATGGGAATGCAAAAATAGGTAGTACATGCCAACCTCATACCTGCATTGCATTACTTTCTTTCCTGAGCCCTTTAGTTTTTGCAGAAAAGTCTTTTTAAGTGTCCAGAATCAGTCTCTAACGGTTCTCTCTCGATTCAAACGTTTCCAGGGGGTGGATACAGCTCCACAATCCAGCCACTCCTTCACTCCCTCCCTCCCTCTGGAAGCCATGTGGGTGTGCCTGGTGAAGAGGCGTACACCCAGGCTGCTATCTAGAACGAGCACTTTTCTGATAAATAAAAAAAAGACGTCAATCAGCTATGAAACACGTCGGGTAAAGGATACCACTGTATCTGTACATTTCTGTTTTTAAAGTGGAAGTAAACCCACCTATCGTTTTCAGCCAATAGAGCTGCCATCTTGGCCTCCCTTTAATCTTTAACTGCCATGAAGCTGCACATGTGATCAGTTATGACACCAGCCATTGGATGGTTTGACAGTTTGGTTGAGAGCACAACCAATGTGACAGTTAACATTTCCGGCATGCCATGTTTTTTCAAACTGTTAGATCGATGGGTTTACTTCCGCTTTAAGTATCTCCATATGTTTTGGCCACATTCATTCCATGTTTCCATTTTTAATTAGAATATTTCTATCAAATTGTTTTTTTTCTATCAAATACTCTATTGTACTATCATTGAGTGCTCTTAACCACTTAAGGACCGCCTCATGCCGATGTACGTCGGCAGAATGGCACGGCTGGCCACAATCACGTAGATGTACGTGATTCTTTAAGTGCCCAGCTGTGGGTCGGGAGCACGCTGCCGGCGGCGCGCTCCCGACCCGGTCCTGAGCTCCGTGACCGTGGCCGCGGGACCAGCGGACCCGATCGTCACTGGTGTCCCGCTTTCAGGTCACAGAGCTGAAGAACGAGGAGAGGTCTGTTTAAACAAACCTCTCCCCGTGCTTCCCTGTGTGGCTGCCACGATCGTCTCTTCCCTTTTATAGGGAAGGACGACCAGTGACATCACATGCCAGGCCACGCCCCCCTACGATAAAAAAAAAAACACATAACGTCATACATAACACTACACTGCCCCCTAGTGGTTAACTCCTTCACTGCCAGTGTCATTTACACAGGAATCACTGCATTTAAATAGCATTGATTTCTGTATATCTGACAATGGTCCCAAAAATGTGTCAAAAATGTCCGATGTGTCCGCCATAATGTCGCAATCACAATAAAAAAAAATTAAAAAGAAATAAATAAATCGCTGATCGCCGCCATTACTAGTAAAAAAAAAAAAAAAAATATTAACAAAAATGCTATAAAACTATCCCCTATTTTATAAACGCTATAGCTTTTGTGCAAACCAATCAATAATCGCTAATTGCGATTTTCTTTTCCAAAAATGTAAAGAATACGTATCGGCCTAAACTGAGGAAAAAATATATATTTTTATATATTTTTTGGGATATTTATTATAGCAAAAAGTAAAAAATATTGCATTTTTTTCAAAATTGTCGCTCTATTTTTGTTTATAGCGCAAAAAATAAAAACCACAGAGGTGATCAAATACCACCAAAAGAAAGCTCTATTTGTGGGAAAAAAAGGACGCCAATTTTGTTTGGGAGGCACTTCGCACGACCGCGCAATTGTCAGTCAAAGCGACGCAGTGCCGAATCGCAAAAAGGGGCCTGGTCCTTTGGCTGCAAATTAGTCCGGGGCTTAAGTGGTTAAAGACCCCCCCCCCCCCCCCCCCCCCGGGTTTTTTTCCATTTCATGTTTTCTTTTTTTTTTTTATTTCCTGTTTGCCTGCTAAGATTTAAGTTTCTCTGGGCTAAAATCCACATCGAAAATAATCCAATTGTTTCCACGCAACGGCATGGCTCCATTAATGGAAGTAAATGTTTAATGGGACCAGAGGGTTACGAGTGAACGTAATACAGTCACAATCTGCCATTAAAAGCAGAATTTTTGGCCCCGTTTCATATGAGATCACAGATGCGGCTTCGAACGATTCATGTTATTTACAGTCACAAATTATGGCGTGTTTTGATGACGGCGCACTTACTGGTATGTTTGTTGCTCTTTTCATGTTTAACAATGCAGCTTCCATGAGAATGATATCCCCGCCAATGAACTCCAGAGGTTTAATCACTGCACTATGCTGGGATCTACCATGACAGTCTATTGGGAGAACAAACAAATAATTCTGCTATTATGAGATTAGGCATTGCGTGCTTCTTAGTGAGAAAATAATGAGGAATAAGAAACCGCAAGTCACGCGGTGGGAAGTTCGGAAACAGGGAAGCGAACTCTCACATGAGAATTCAAATCAAAAATATAATCCAGTATAAATTTTATAGAATGAAAAGAATGCGGCATCACGTGTGATCGTCCACTGAGTATTGACAAAGATTGACGGTTTTATGGAGTGAACGGAAACATGGCATAAGCTAAACATGTATTGGAGGACGGCCATTGTTGAACTAGAAATCAGAAACCTGAAAGCCCACCCCTAGGCAGTGAAGGTCGGCCTGTGTAGTCCAATCTAATAGAAGAGCTACTGGAGTTCAGATTGCTAAAAAAAAAAAAAAAAAAAAAAAAAATGCAATGCTAGTTCCAATAGAAAGGAATCAGATCACAGAACATCGCAGTTCGTGGTGTATGGGGGCCGTGTAGCCGCAGACCGGTCAAGGTGCCCATGCTGACCCCTTTCCACAGCCAAGAGTGCCTACAATGGGTCATCAGAACCAGACCACAGAGCAATGGTAGAAGGTGGCCCAATCTGATGAATCACGTTCTCTTTTACATCATGTGGATGGCTGGGTGTGCGTCCCTTACCTGGGGAAGAGATGGCCCCAGGATGTAGTATGGGAAGAAGGCAACCGGTGGAGGCAGTGTGATGCTTTCGACAATGTTCTGCTGGGAAACCTTGGGTCCTCTATTTGTGTGGATGTTACTTCATAGCCACCACATACCTAAACATTGTTGGTGACCAAGTACACCCCTTCATAGGAACTGTATTCTTCAATGGCAATGGCCTCCTTTCAGCAGGATAAAGCACCCTACCACACTGCAAAAATGGTTCAAGAATGGTTTGAGGAACACAATGAATTAGACGTCTTCTTGACCTGGCCTCCAAATTCTATCTCAATCCAAATCAAGCATCTGTGGGATGTGCTGGAAAAACAAGTCCGATCCATGAAGACCTTCAGAGGTCTTATGAAGTCTCTACCTTGTCAGGTCAGGGATATTTTAGTAGCAAAAAGAAGACCTTCTCAATATTAGGTGGGTGGTCATAATGGTATGGATGATAGATGTATATTAGTTGCCTTCAAACTGCAGCCCTTTGCTTGCCCTAATCTGGCCTTTGGGGCACTTTTTCTCCCACAGACACCAACAATGTGGCATTATTCCTCACATTAACACCAACAAGGGGGCACTATTCCTTCTACAGATACCAACAATGGGCCACTATTCCTCCTACAGATACCAATGGGGCACTATTCTTCCTACAGATACCAACATTGGGGCACTATTCCTCCAATTCATACCAACAATGGGGCACCATTCCTCCCATTCATACCAACAATGGGGTACAATTTCTCCTATTCATACCAATGGGGCACTATTCCTCCTACGGATACCAACAATGGGGAACTATTACTCCCATTCATACCAACAATGGGGCACTATTCCTCCCATTCGTACCAACAATGGGGCACTATTCCTCCCATTCGTATAAACAAAGGGGCACTATTCCTCCCATTCGTACCAACAATGGGGCACTAGTCCTCCCATTCGTACCAACAATGGGTTACTATTCCTCCTGACGCTGGTGCATTTTCAGATCCCACTGGCCACAGTCCGCTCCCCCCAACATATTTTGAGAAAGATTGGAGACCCCGATAAAGATAACATATCCAGATGTTGGTTACCACAGTGAAAAGGGGGGCGGCTTGATGCAACATGTTTCGCAGTTATTCAATGCAGCATCATCAGGAGTCTCATAGGAGTTGAGATCGCAAGACTTGTATGCATACCCTGGCTGTCTTTTCAACAAGCCCAACACCCCCCAGTATATCTGGAAACCCCCAGGTTTCCATTCCCCTTCAAGCTGTAGGAGCAATTTAAGCCTCAATGAAGAAATGCTGTAACCCCTGAAGACATGCTGGCTTGTTGTCTTTGGACTTCTTTAAATAAATTCTTCTGGCGGCTTTGTACTACCACTAAGCTGTCCCTTGGTTATGGACAAGCAAAATATTGCACCTTGAGGTGATTAAAAATTTACCTCACTCAGCCCTCCTTTTGGTGAATTCTGGAGTACGAGAGGCCAGATCTCGTCTGTCAGGATGACTTCAGCTAAGCCTAGCTCAGTCTGTTAAGGAGGCGAGACTTCCAGCTGCACCTTCTCTCTTCTACCCGTTCTCTCCCTCCTGTCCATCCTTCTGCCCAGGGGCCGATCCCTCCCAGCATGGGGGTACCCTCCAAGCAACTGGATCCTGGACTCTGCTGCCCTGACTGCCGGGCTTCTGACCATTTATGGCCTATTTCCACACCACCTGGGCCTTACCTCCCCAGGGATTGGTGGAAATTACATAAATATTAAAGCTTTGGCCTCTGTTCCTCCACCCACTAAGTTACAGCCCTTAGAGCTCTGCACAGCTAAACACAAACGAACCCCAGCGCCTCTGCCTATAGGAGGAGCCAAACTAAATTTACAAAAGAAAAAAGTCCCTTTAAATCAGAAGAAGCCAGATAATGAGTAAAAGCCAAAGTGGCCAGAGGTCCATCTACCTCTGCTACACTTCTGTATGTTGATGGGATTTAAAAAAAAAAGATGTTTAATGAAGGCTGCACAGCGCAAGGAATATTTCCCAAGCGCCACGAAAAGGTACAGCGGCCCGCCCAATCCCTATACACATACTTGGACAGCACACAGGTCCAGAGGAAACCATTTTTGGCTTTTTTTTTTTTTTTTTTTTTAATACACCGCGATCCACACATCATGTGAGAGTTTTAAAAGCCATGGGTTCACATGGCTGGATCCAATACCATAAAAGGGCCCCAGAGTATGTAAAAACTTCTCTTGATTGCTCCAGGTTCTGGCGTTGGCCAAAGCACGGCAAGGAGATGTTTACTAATCACATCAGCAATTTACATCTCTTTGGATGCGGCTTTTGGATCGTCTATGAGATTCTAGAGGCCTGTCCTTGGAGATTCACCCCTGCCAGGAAAACCCATTACAGGCGGGTGAAGCAGATGCAGAAAAAACTCATTCCTTCTATGAAATTCCAGAACTGGGAAATGATGCAGGGGAGTGAAGATAGAATAAAAAGAGGACCTGTCTCCCAAGCACAGCGGTAGGAAGAATTCTGCGAGTGAGGCGCACACACCATCTCTAATGATAGGATATTTATTACGCCTGTATAATTTTCTTTAAATTTCACAAGGGAAGATGTAGAGTTGTATAAAAATGAGACAATAAATAAAAGCTAAAACCAGCTTGTCTTCTTCTTTAGCTTTCCTCCACTCAGAATTAAAGATTACGCTTTAGTATTAATCCCTAACATTTTTTTCTTCCGAGGTTTAATTCAAATTACACAGCTGAGCAAAGGACATTGCAGAAAGACTAATAAATCTGCAAAAATAGCATCCTTTGCTTTGCTCTGACCTGCTTCCCTGAACTTCCGGGTCGGGGAGCACCCTATAAAAATGGCATGGAATGTCCCCCGATTTCCATGGGACAACATGCCCTATTAAACTGGTTGTAAACCCTTACAAACCACTTTGACCTACAGGTAAAGCCTAGATTAAGGCTTACCTGTAGGTCCAAGAAATATCTCCTAAACCTTAACGGTTTAGGAGATATTTGCCAAAACACAGGCACTGCTGTCTACGGTCACATGCGCCGTAGACAGCGGCGCACAGACGCACTTAGCGTGCCACTATCAATGCCGATATGCCGTGAGTGGCGGCTCCCGTGCGCATGCGCGGGAGTGACGTCATTGCGGCTTCGTCGTATGACAGCGGCGGAGCAGCAATACCCACCGAGAAGATGGACGCTCCAGACTACAGGGGACAGCGGTGACTTCGCTGGCTCCTGTGTCAGGTAAGTGACACATAATGGATTACTATGCGATGCACAGTAGTCCATTATGCTTTACCTTTGCAGGGAACCAAAGAGGAAGTAACACCCATCAGGGTTTACTTCCTCTTTAAAGTGGTTGTAAACCCTCCCCTACAACTTTGTCCCATGTGAATCAGCATAAAAAAACCCTAATGAACACTGCTTGTAGATCTCTCCTTACTTTCTTAGTATTGTTGTAATCCTTTTTGTTCTTTAGAATGATGTCACTGAGCATGCCCAGATCTCCCCTGATTTACGGCACACTCTCTATGTCTTATCTATCTGTTATCAGGACTTCCTACGGCACAGCACTGAACTCCCAGCAGGCTGCTAATCACTTAGAGCTTCCTTCTACCCACCATGTGACCTCACATACAGTGTAAAGCAGGGAATGGGACAGCAGTACTGCAGTCTTAGCTGACGCTGTTAGGACTCATACAGGCAAACATTAGATAATCAGCACAAGTAAATACTATGAAATAAACAAGTCAGCTATGAACAGGGAAGCATGGTTGCCATAGAAACGTTGGATTGAGAAGGAGGCTTGGTTAACAGTACAGGAAGTGCTCAATGTAAGGGCGGAAATAACTCCACTGTGGACTCAAGATGGCTCCCTGGAAACAAGTTTTTTAAAGTTTCTTTAAACAGTAAGTAATATGCAATTTGGGCTGGATTACAGTGGCTATAGTTTGATAATTACTTATTATAATGGACTAAATGAAAAGAAGCATCAGAGTGGGAGAGTTTACTTCCTCTTTAATTTGGAAACAGAACAAGGGCGCACACACCGCTTCAGGCAAAAACGGGCACACCCGGTCCAAGGTCCTAATCCCGGGTCATCACCGTAGGCAATAGCAAGAAAAGAAGAGAAGATTGATCGCACACTTGAATCCAAAAGATGCTGTAGAGATTTCTTTATTGTCACGAGCCAGACAAATTTGCAACGATGATCAGTTGACGCGTTTCACACAAAAAGAACCGTGCTTGTTCACAACGAACAAATAATATGTTGAAACATCCACTGAAAGGCTAGGTGACAAGATTAGATATAAAAAACATTATAAATACATTTTATTCCTTTTTTTTAAATCACATTATAGTCCCTTTTTTCTCAGCTACCTACTTGGCTCAGAGAGGTGGGGGTGGAGAAAAAGCAGCACACGGATTTTCCCAGTGAAAGGCTGTGTGGAGGATGGGAGGGTGACCGCGATTGTGTTCGCTGCGGGGCTTGGGCGGCACGCTCAGCGATAGCAGTGTCCGGGGGACACAGCTGATCACAGATTGAGGTAAGGAGCCAATCAGTGGCTCTTTACTACGTGATCAGTTAAGTCCAAGGTGCTAATCCCGGCTCATCACCGTAGGCCAGTGATGGCGAACCTTGGCACTCCAGATGTTTTGGAACTACATTTCCCATGATGCTCATGCACTCTGCAGTGTAGCCGAGCATCATGGGAAATGTAGTTCCAAAACACCTGGGGTGCCAAGGTTCGCCATCACTGCCGTAGGCAATATCAAGAAAAGAAGAGAAGATTGATCGCACACTTGAATCCAAAAGATGCTGTAGAGATTTCTTTATTGTCACGAGCCAGACAAAATTTGCAATGATGATCAGTTGACGCGTTTCACACAAAAAGAGCCGTGCTTGTTCATAACGAACAAATAATACGTTGAAACATCCACTGGAAGGCTGGGTGACAAGATTACACCGCAGAAGCACAATTGGAAGACAGGGTCAAGGCTTTATCATCCTATAACAGGAAGTGTCTGAACAAGGACCTTCGTGGCAGGCTCACCAGGGATTTTAATAGTAGCTGCAGACTTAAAAATATATGGAAAAATTACCTTTTAAAAAAAAATTAAAATGAAATACTTCCTTCCTGGGCCGCTGTAAAATGATGGTCGGACAGGAACCCTATTGTTCTGGCCTGACCATGCTCTGGTGCGATCTGTCACCTACTGTGTCCAGCGGACACGACTGATGACAGATTACTGTACCGGCCCGATGCTGGTACCATGTGATCGCTGTGACCAATCACAGCAGATCACATGACGATTGTGAACAACGCATAGCTTCCTTTCATGCCATTCATTGTGTACAATTGTGTCGCTAGCTGTGATTGGTCACAGTCACCGCATGGTACATGCAGGCCAACCGCAGCCCATCTGTATCATGAGTTTAGCTGTGGCCAATCGATCAAAACAAATCACAATACACACTGAACACTTTAATTCAGTAAAAACGTATGTGTATGTTTAGCAGTTAAATTCACAGCTATAAGCAATCATTGTGTGAAAAAAACAGCTGATCACTTTCCAAGAGTAGTACAATGTTACAATGGCAACCCTGTATTGCTCTGGTAACTGGATGTAAAACAAGTATTAAAAATAAATTTAAAAAACTGAAAAATTAAAAAAAAATGATTAAAACTGTTTTTTTATTTAAAATGCAATTTTTTTTGGAAAATTAAGGCAATTTAAAACCATTTTTTTCATAGTAATTTTTTTTTTTTTTTTTTAACATACTGTCACCAGTCAGTGTCCCTGGTCACTGGTGCCCCAGTCATATGATGATGCTGAACTGCACTGGTGATTGTTAAAAAAAAAAAATAAATAAATAAAAAAAAAAAAAACTTACTATGAAAAAAAGGTTTTAAATTGTCTTAATTTTCCAAAAAATTGTGATTTTTTTTTTTTAAAAAAACCCATCATGCCTCTTACTAAATAACCTGGACTGTCTACTTTCCAAAAAGGGGTTATTTTGGGGGTATTTGTACTGTCATTTTCGTGTCTCAAGAAATGAGATTGGCCGTCAGTACATTAGGATTGATCAGTTTTCAGATATATCCCACAGTTTGTCTACAAACTTTCCTACAGACTAAATAATATACACGGATTTGTGTTATTTTCAGAGAAATGTAGCAGAATACATTTATGAAAAAAGATTGTTTATTTGCAAAATTTTATAACAGAAACGGAAGAACACAAATATTTTTTTTTCCCCCTCCAAATTTTCAGTCTTTTTTTTTTATTTAGCAAAAAATAAAAACCCCAGTGGCGGATAAAATACCACCAAAAGACAGCTCTAATTGTGTGAATAAAATGATAAAAATGTAATTTGGGTGCCGTGTTTTACATGACCGCGCAATTGTCATTCAAAGTGTGACAGCGTTGAAAACGGAATATTGGTCTGGGTAGGAAGGGGGTAAAAGGGTCTGGTATTGAAGGGGTTAACATGTAAAAGCCTACATGAGATGTTGCTATTTGGGTTTATATATATTTTAATCGTGGATTAAATTATAAGAAATTTTATGGAAAAAAAAAAGTCTCAGTCATCCTTATAGGTAGGGATAATATACCAAGGAAAAAAAATACAATCTGTTCGCTTCTTTAGTATCCCTTTAATAGGAGCAAAAATTGTTGATGGAACAGCACAGAACTGGGAAGAAAAGACTTTGTCTGGGAAATGGAAACAGACATAAAACCATCAGGTCACACACTGTACTAAGAGGAGACAAAAGCAGCATATTAATGTGTAGTTGTAGCAATAGTCCCCAAGGACAGAAAAAAGATCCCTGCCAATCTGAGCAATGATTTACGTCTATCAGTATCTTAAATGGCTAAAGCTGGGCATTGAGCTTTATATGCAGGTGAAAGGAGCCGACACTCGCATTACTTGCCTGCTGCTTTTACCATTTACCACCCAAGCCAATTCTAGCATCTCCATCCTACATGTAAAAATAATCTTTTATTTTTTTTTTTGCTAGAAAATTACTCAGAACCTCCAAACATTTTTTGGAGCAGAGACCCTAGGGCAGTGATGGTGAACCTTGGCACCCCAGATGTTTTGGAACTACATTTCACATGATGCTCAGGCACTCTGCAGTGTAGTGGAGCATCATGGGAAATGTAGTTCAAAAACATCTGGGGTGCCAAGGTTCGCCATCACTGCCCTAGGGAATAAAATGACGTGTGACACCCGGCAACTACGATCTCGGTAAAGAGTCTCCGACGCAGACTCTTTACCACGTGATCAGCCGTATCCAATCACGGCTGATCACAGTGTAAATAGCAAGAGCCGGTGACCGGCTTTTCCTCACTCGCGTCTGTCAGACGCGAGTAGAGGAGAGCCGATCGGCTGCTCCTCTGACGGGGGGTCTGTGCTGATCAATTATCAGCACAGCCCCCCCCCCCCAGGATGCCCACACTGGACCACCAGGGATGCCACCAGACCACCACGGATGCCCAGCACCAGGTATGCCAACCTAGACCACCAGGGATGCCAGTCAGTGCCCACAATGGATGCCAATCAGTGCCCACAATGGGCATAACTGATTGGCATGCATTGTTTGGCACTGATTGGCATCCATCAGTACAAAACAATGCAATACAATGTTGCTCATCAGTGCCCATCCGTGCCACCTATCAGTGCCCATCTATGTCCCCTATCCATGCAAATCAGTGCCAATTTGTGCCACCTATCAGTGCCACCCATCCGAGTCACCCATCGGTGCCACCCATCCGAGTCACCCATCGGTGCCACCCATCCGAGTCACCCATCGGTGCCACCCATCTGTGCCACCCATCGGTGTCACCCATCGGTGCCACTTCATTGGTGCCAGCTCATCAGTGCCCATCAGTGCAGCCCCATCAGTGAAGGAGAAAACGTACTTATTTACAAAGTTTTGAAACTGAAACAAAAAAATTTTTTCGGTCTTTTTTATTTGTTTAGCAAAAAATAAAAACCGTAGAGGTGATCAAATACCACCAAAAGAAAGCTCTATTTGTGGGGAAAAAATGTTAAAAATGTCATTTGGGTACAGTGTAGCATGACCGCGCAATTGTCATTCAAAGTGCAACAGTGCTGAAAGCTCAAAATTGGTCTGGGCAGGAAGGTGTTTAAGTGCCCAGTATTGAGGTGGTTAAAGGAAAGTGGTATTAAAACCCAAAAGCAAAAATGATATTGCAGCTTACCAGTTCTTAGATGTACCCCAGGACGTCATCTTGTGATGAACCGCGTCGGACAAGTGACGTGCTGACATCAACACGCTTGTGCAGGTCTCAGAAGGACAGGCTGTTACACAGAGCCGGCCGGCTTTTATTCAATCATGTTTTATGCTACATGTTGTGAGTGCAACCTTTATTTTTCTAATAAAAAGCCTAAAACATTTTATGCTATGGAAGGTTTCTCTCTTTTTGGGGATTTATGTGACGGAGTGTCTCCATGAGTGGCGGGCACCGTTCCCTTCAGCCCAATTCTCCTTGAACGGACAGAGGCCTTGGCTGGATTTAAAGTCACAAGCGAGAGAGACCTTCCGAAACAGGAGGTCACTACTAGCTGATAAGCGGCCAATCAGAGGTGGAGGCTCTATAACTTGCGCTCATACACCATTCCGGTGATGGATTATGCACTTTGATTGATAGGACTTTCACCCTTTGGACTTTCTTTTGTTTTTGCCATTTCTTTTATTTATATAGCGCAACTCAATTTGGACATTCTTAGATGTGATGGCTGCATTTGTTTTCTTTTTAGGTTCTATTTCTTATATTTTGACCCGGTGATCCAGTCAGTAAGTCTATTGTTTTTCAAACGAACAAGCTCTCTTACAAATGTATCAGTTACAGGGATGAGAAAAACCATTTAACACAGACAGGAGTGCTTACAATGATCAGTTTTCTTCATTTATGCAAAATATTTACCCCAAAAGGAACACTGTGTGCTGTAACTGCTTATAAAATATTAACTGGAGTTGAGCTTCAATTTGTTAACGTATTTAAATCTGCTAGTACATCTAACATTGCCCTGTGCTCCTTCCTCCAGAGTGGGGGCGCTCTGATACAGGTGGTGTGTTACTGGGCAGATTACCAGGTGAAAACAAAGGAAAAAATGCCACAAAAAAAAAAAAAAAAAAACTGATGCAGCCACCGCATCTAAGGATTGGTAAGCTGCAATATATAACATTTTTGGGGTTTATTTATTGGCACATATACATTAAAGTTTATGTATAGTGAAAACTGTCACCAAAGGGCCGCAAACAATATTTGGCGATTGACATTACATTCAGAAAGTTGCAGACTGCAACAGGAGAAGGTCAAAGACTGGATGCTTCCTACAAGAGGTGGTCGAAAAGTCAAATGAAAATACAGAGCCAGCTGGTTCCCTTGTCGGCAGCGCCTCTGCTCTTCTTACCAGTCCCTCTGTGTTGTCCAGCTCTATTGGTTCACTTGGCTCTTAGCCTTTAGGTCGCAGCACCCTGCCGCACGGCCCTGGATAGGGGTTCTCCTCACACCCCAATAGGAGCCTCCCTGACTCCTGGAAAAAGGACTTCTGGAATGAGACCCCCTGTCTCCTGGCTGGGGCACCTCTGACACCTGGGTGAGATCTTCTGTCTCTGGACGCCTGGCTGGGGCTCCTCTGACCCCTGGTTGAGACCTCATGTCTGGGGCTCCTCAGACCCCTGGATGAGACCTCATGTCTTTGGACTCCTGGCTGGGGCTCCTCAGATCCCTGGTTGAGACTTCTGGCTGGGGCTCCTCTGACCCCTGGGTGAGACCTCCTGTCTTTGGACTCCTGGCTGGGGCTCCTCTGACCCCTGGTTGAGACCTCATGTCTGGGGCTCCTCAGACCCCTGGTTGAGACCTCATGTCTTTGGACTCCTGGCTGGGGCTCCTCAGATCCCTGGTTGAGACTTCTGGCTGGGGCTCCTCTGACCCCTAGGCAAGACCTTCTGTCTTTGGACCCCTGGTTGGGGCTCCTCTGACCCCTGGGTGAGACCTCATCTTTGGACTCCTGGCTGGGGCTCGTCAGACCCCAGGATGAGACCTCCTTCTTTGGACTCCTGGCTGGGGCTCCTCAGATCCCTGGTTGAGACTTCTGGCTGGGGCTCCTCTGACCCCTGGGTGAGACCTCCTGTCTTTGGACTCCTGGCTGGGGCTCCTCTGACCCCTGGTTGAGACCTCATGTCTGGGGCTCCTCAGACCCCTGGTTGAGACCTCATGTCTTTGGACTCCTGGCTGGGGCTCCTCAGATCCCTGGTTGAGACTTCTGGCTGGGGCTCCTCTGACCCCTAGGCAAGACCTTCTGTCTTTGGACCCCTGGTTGGGGCTCCTCTGACCCCTGGGTGAGACCTCATCTTTGGACTCCTGGCTGGGGCTCGTCAGACCCCAGGATGAGACCTCCTTCTTTGGACTCCTGGCTTGGGCTCCTCTGACCCCTGGTTGAGACTCCTGTCTTTTGACACAAGGCTGGGGCTCCTCTGAAACCTAGGTGAGACCACCTGTCTTCGGACTCCTTGCTGGGGCTCCTCTGACCCCTGGTTGAGACTCCTGTCTCTAGACTTCTGGCTGGGGCTCCTCTGACCCCTGGTTGAGACTCCTGTCTCTAGACTTCTGGCTGGGGCTCCTCTGACACCTAGGCGAGACCTTCTGTCTTTGGACCCATGGCTGGGGCTCCTCTGACCCTTGGGTGAGACCACCTGTCTTTGGACTCCTGGCTGGGGCTCCTCTGACCCCAGGTTGAGACTCCTGTCTCTGACCCATGGGTAAGACCTCCTCATCTCTGGAGCCAGTGTGTTCTGCTTAAGGTCTCTTTCACACTGACGTCCCGTTCAGGCCCGCCTGTCAGTTTTTCAGGCGGACCTGAACGGGTGCTCCATAGAGCTCTATGGAGCGTCGGATGTCAGCGGTGACATGTCCGCTGACATCCGACCCGCTCCGATCCGAAAAAGTGTAACGGAGGAAAAAGCTATTTTTCCATCCGTCTGCGGATCGGATCGGATGACGACGGGCACTGCGGTCCGTCGTCATCCGATCTCCCATAGGGGAGAGCGGCGCTGTGACAGGTCCGTCCCTGCGCAGTGATCCCCGCTGAGCAAACAGATATCCACGGGGCGGATCAGAACTGATCCGCCCCGTGTGAAAGGACCCTAAGGGGAGCCTTCCTAGCCAGCAGAACACAAGGGTTACCGCTAGTGACTATAGCCACCAGCAGTTATCGAATGTAAAAAAAATGATGGACCAGCCTGCCCATTGATTGAACGAATCACAGCCAGTCCCCGCTGAACCAGCTGAGTTTCAATAATCTATGGCTGGTTTTACTGCCCCAACGTGTCTTAGGAATTTGAGAAGTAGTAAAATATCATGGCGTACAGCTGCTGCATCAGTTATTAGACCTGAGCGCTTAATTAAACAGTAACGCAGTTTGCAGAAGGAAAATTAATAATTGACTATGTTCTTCTCTCTAATACATTCCACATGAGCACTGTAAGTCACACATCGTAAAACACTTGGTGACATTAAAGAGATTGGAAACAATCGGAAATTAAGAAGAGCAATTATTATACAGAATTTCAATTCGAAATATGAGAGAGAAAGATGCTAACTGCATTCCAAATGAAAATCGGGACGTGATCTTCAACTTTTTTTTTATTTTTTTTTCAACTAGTGCGGAAAGAGTTGTTCTGGTGACAACCATCGCAGGCAGTGGATAGAAATCTCTCCAGAGGGGGACAGACAGTTTTAATGTGACCCTTTTGCAAAGTAATGTATAGCAGGACCTGGAACGCTATATGCCGATAGCTTAAGGAACTGCATACATTAATTGCAACTTTCGCAAAGAAAGAGAAATAGGAAGGAGGGAAAGAAGGAGGGACCCATAATGCCACATCCGTAATGTATCAAGGGAAAACAAAGAAGATACCAAATAGATATCAACAGGTCGGACTTTTAAGGCGTGGAAGCAAATAGGAAAGTAGAAAAATATATATATATATTTTATTGAAAAATGCAATATCATAACAGTGTTCAAAACAATATAAAAATCATATGAAATTATATAATTTGTACATTGAGCCTTTGTGCGACGCATGAGGCATTGGCAAGGTTGCCAGCAACAAGCATGACACCCAAAGGCAGAGGCATGACGTTTGGCAACAGCTGGAGGGCCACAGGTTGAGCAACCATGATAGCATCTCCCTTGTGCTGTTAAATGCCGCTTTATGCATTGACATGCCCCGCAGACAGTATGGTCACCTATGGACCTAGCACCATCCACAGGCAGCTTTACTCTTCAAGCTAGGACTGAACTAATTAGCACTAAACAGGAGAGAAGGACAGAGGGGGATGCAAAATTACATACGCAATTGTAGTGGGCCAACACACTGTACCGACACTAGATGTCAGTACACCCGCAAATAAGCTGATGCAGTTCGGTACTACACAGTAAATATACAGTATATGTAAGTGGGGCAGAACATCCCTATTGGACATTCAAACCATGCACATACATTTTTTGCACTACATACCCTTTTTTGTTGGTACTCTAACACAGAGGTCTCCAAACTCTCTACACAAATGGTCAGTTAATTGTCCTTCAGACTTTAGGGCGGCAAGAGGGAGTGGAAATTTGACTGGCATCAGTGGGAGTTAACATTGTCACATTTGGTATTAGGGGAAAGAATAGTGCCCCATAGTTGAAGTCAGTTGGTAGAATGGGGTCTGCCGTCCGTCACGGTGGGGGAAGAATGGGGGACTGCCGTCCGTCACGGTGGGGGAAGAATGGGGGACTGCCGTCCGTCACGGTGGGGGAAGAATGGGGGACTGCCGTCCGTCACGGTGGGGGAAGAATGGGGGACTGCCGTCCGTCACGGTGGGGGAAGAATGGGGGACTGCCGTCCGTCACGGTGGGGGAAGAATGGGGGACTGCCGTCCGTCACGGTGGGGGAAGAATGGGGGACTGCCCCTCAGATTTTTATTTAAATCGATGTTTGTTTTTTAACAGTAAAAGTTGGAGCTTTTCTGAACAACCATACTTTTGTTGTGTATTTTGTCATATCAGGAATTTATTCATGCAGACTTGTGAAGTTACTGACAGGTCCACTTTAATCACAGTGGCTGAACAGACAGCAGATTTGGGGATTTGATAAGGAATATATCATTTAAGTTTTGTCTGGAGTGTTTAAAATGTTCAAACTGTCTAAAAAACGTCAGATTTGCAGTATGGTCGGAGGAGCCAACGTCTTGTTAGCAGAACCGTCTGCTGCTTTTGTATCAGGCCTTGTCATAACCTGGCTGTCTGGAAGTATTAAAGTGCTCGGATCCTTTGGTCTCGGCAGATATTTAATTACCGGCGGGGAGAACAGTGACAGTTCTCGTGGTGATTTATAGGAGAACTCCAAGTAATGTATTTAGCTGTATCTCAGCCACAGAGTGTAATGTTTGTGTTTAAAGTCCCTGTGCCCTTCGTCACAACTTTATTGTCACTATTTGACTTGTACACACCAGTGGTGGTTTACGTTTTTTGATATAGGGGGCTCCAAGTGCAGCCCTCGACCTCAAACGTTGTTTAGGGTCAATATCAGCAGGCAGACAACAGGATATGGTCAGAGACTGCAGACATGATAGAGGAGATGGTCAGAGACTGCAGACATGATACAGGAGATGGTCAGAGACTGCAGACATGATACAGGAGATGGTCAGAGACTGCAGACATGATACAGGAGATGGTCAAAGACTGCAGATCTGATCAATTTGGGGTTAAAACGTTATCACACTATCTAGCCTAATTTTTTTTTTTATATATGATTTCCTTGCATCAACAGGATGGTACTTTCAAGGCTTTGGCCCAATATATTATTGGTAGCTTGCAACATTTTTATCACGATACAGGAGATGGTCAGCGACTGCAGACATGATACAGGAGATGATCAGAGACTGCAGACATGATCCAGGAGATGGTCAGAGACTGCAGACATGATCCAGGAGATGGTCAGAGACTGCAGACATGATCTAGGAGATGGTCAGAGACTGCAGACATGATCCAGGAGATGGTCAGAGACTGCAGACATGATACAGGAGATGATCAGAGACTGCAGACATGATACAGGAGATGAGCAGAGACTGCAGACATGATCCAGGAGATGAGCAGAGACTGCAGACATGATCCAGGAGATGAGCAGAGACTGCAGACAGGATACAGGAGATGGTCAGAGACTGCAGACAGGATACAGGAGATGAGCAGAGACTGCAGACAGGATACAGGAGATGAGCAGAGACTGCAGACATGATCCAGGAGATGAGCAGAGACTGCAGACATGATCCAGGAGATGAGCAGAGACTGCAGACATGATCCAGGAGATGAGCAGAGACTGCAGACATGATCCAGGAGATGAGCAGAGACTGCAGACATGATCCAGGAGATGAGCAGAGACTGCAGACATGATCCAGGAGATGAGCAGAGACTGCAGACATGATCCAGGAGATGAGCAGAGACTGCAGACATGATCCAGGAGATGAGCAGAGACTGCAGACATGATCCAGGAGATGAGCAGAGACTGCAGACATGATCCAGGAGATGAGCAGAGACTGCAGACATGATACAGGAGATCATCAGAGACTGCAGACATGATACAGGAGATCATCAGAGACTGCAGACATGATACAGGAGATCATCAGAGACTGCAGACATGATACAGGAGATCATCAGAGACTGCAGACATGATACAGGAGATCATCAGAGACTGCAGACATGATACAGGAGATCATCAGAGACTGCAGACATGATACAGGAGATCATCAGAGACTGCAGACATGATACAGGAGATCATCAGAGACTGCAGACATGATACAGGAGATCATCAGAGACTGCAGACATGATACAGGAGATCATCAGAGACTGCAGACATGATGCAGGAGATCATCAGACTGCAGACATGATACAGGAGATCATCAGAGACTGCAGACCTGATACAGGAGATCATCAGAGACTGCAGACATGATACAGGAGATAGTCAGAGGCTGCAGACATGATACAGGAGATGGTCAGAGACTGCAGACATGATACAGGAGATGGTCAGAGACTGCAGACATACTGAAGGAGACTGTCAGACACTGAACATGCTTCAGGAGACTGAAAACATTACATGAATTTCATAGAAATCTTTGCTATAACAGGGCAATAGTTAAACACAGATTCGTGTCTGCAGGGGCCACACAAAAAGTGCTAAAGAGCCACAGGCCAGGAACAAGGGGTATACACAGGTAATACGTTATACTGCACTGGGTGAGCTGAGGGTCACATCTGGATAACCATTTGATAGGCCCACCAAGTGAAACCTCGGCCCACTCTCATTTCTGCATCTAAGATCCCATTTACAATTTTAACTACAGCTATAGTGCAAATTCCCATGGCAAGAACAAGAGGCTACCTGCGGCCATGACAGGTGTTTGCAAATAGCTTTGGGCGGCCCAGCCTATACAAGGCAATGACAGTGGCTGCAGCTGTTTTTTGCACACCAGTGAATAGGGACAAGCATCTTTTCCTAACTGCAGAAAAATCGCAACGGTTGCGGTCAGCCAGTCATTGTCTTTTATGGGTCAAGCAGCCCAAGTTATTCACAAACATCTGTCATTCTGTCAGGAAGCCTCTGATTCTTGCCGCCGAAATTCACACCATACCCATAAATGCCAGTGTGAATGGGGCCTAAAGAGCGTCCTGCAAGATAGAGACATAGGAAGTGTTTTACATTTCAAACTGCTGGGCTTCTTCTTTATCTTTGCTTTTCTGCTTAGTGAGTCACTAATCAGTCAGCTTCATTGGCTGCATATTTATTAGTCAGTGACAGGCTAAGTGGTAAAGTGAAGGATGTGGATGACAGCTGAACATCATTCATCTCCAAAAAACAAGCTGGCAATATCAGCTCCCATATTTTTATTTAGCTGCCATTAAAATTCACCGCTGTCACATGACCCCCGCAGCAAAGTCTGGAGGATAAAAAGTGCTGCAGTCCAGATCTAGTCTTGTTGCCACCCCTTCGTCAGGTCATCATCATCACACAGGAACCTATGGGGATTGAGCAAAATGACAGCTAAAAGAAGCGTCACCTGATCTCATGACTAACGTGATTGGCTGTCACAGTGGTCACATGGTTGGGGGCCTCGTCTCACCATCTTCTATTCATTACAAGAGGCCAGCTTGGTCGTTGTGCTCTCAGCACAGAAACCTTGGCCATGCATGGATGCATGTGTGTGGTATGTGGGCAATAAAGCCGACCCTTCTTTGCTGCCACATACATGCAATGTCTGGACAACAAAAGGTTAATAAACAGACCTCACTAATCAGTAGTTGAAATGCTCCCAAGGCATCATGGGAATTAAAGCGGTTGTATACTCAAATTTTACACTTTTACCTACAGGTAAGCCTATAAGGTTTACCTGTAGGTAAAATTTATATCTCCTAAACCTGTACGGTTTAGGAGATATTCCCTATGCATGCAGCCACTGAAGTCAGCGGCACATGCGCTCTGAATGCCCCAGCTGAAGGTCCGGTGTTGTGTCGAATACTGTCCCCCGTCAGATACTGTCCACCCTGTACTGCACTTGCGCAGTACGGAAGACAAGGAGACGCCGAAGGGCTCCGAAGATTAACGGCGCCTGCGCACTGAGTCCAGGTTCAAGCCCCACCATCCAAGTGGACAGAGTTAGAATAAAAAATTGCTAAGCAAAGCGAGAGAGTGCCCGAAGCATGGTGAGCGAAGCGAGCCCGCAAGGGGTCCTGTTACTAAGTGCTACCGTATGTCCACTTGGATGGTGGGCCTTGAACCTGCACTCAGTGCGCAGGCGCCGTTCATCTTCGGAGACTTTCGGAAGTCTCCTTGTCCTCCGAACAGCACAAGAGCTGCGCCTGCGCAATATGGGGCGGACACTATCAGGTGGGGGGGGGCACAGTTTTTGGCAGAACACCGGCAGTGTTGCCTGACCTTGCGCGGGAGTGACGTCATTGCAGCTCCAGCCACTCACAGCGCTGGAGCCACAAACCCAGAAGACACGCCGAGGGCAAGATGTCAGCTCCCTCAGCTTGGACCGGGCACCGATACAGGGGCTTTGTTTTGAGGCATTTGATAAGGAGCTAGTATGCGCTGCATACTAGCTCATTATACCTTTGCCTTGCAGGGGGTTTTTTTTTTCTTTTTCATTTTTTTTTTTTTTTATGTTCGGGTTTACTACCGCTTTAAGCAAAATGAGACCTCATTCACACAGCATTTTATGTGCCAGCTATGGCAAGATTCCATCGTATTCATGAGGATGGATGCATAGGAGGAGTTTGGCTGCTCAGCCAGTACAAAGCAACGACAGGCTGACATTGGGTGTTTGGATATAATCACACACAGAGTACCTGCAGTTAGGGACAACCCCCTCGCTTCTTCGCCCGCCGCCCAAACTCTGCACGCGGTGCGCAGCACGCCGCCCCAAACTCTGCACGCGGTGCGCAGCACGCCGCCCCAAACTCTGCACGCGGTGCGCAGCACGCCGCCCCAAACTCTGCACGCGGTGCGCAGCACGCCGCCCCAAACTCTGCACGCGGTGCGCAGCACGCCGCCCCAAACTCTGCACGCGGTGCGCAGCACACCACTGGTCTAGACCTCAAGTAAAAGGCATATCATATACAAATATGTAATAAAAAAGGGTTATTTTTTTGTGGCCCATTTACAGACAGTACTTATTGGGGAGTTTTCCATTTTTTTTTTTCTCTGCCAGCTTTGTTCTATACTGGTGGAATCTGCATCAAAGAAAGACATAAAAAGTAAAGTCCTAATTACGTTTATTGTTGAACTAGCGAAGGAGATCACCTGCTTTCTTCTTTTACTGCCAGCGATGCTCACAGGAAGGCTTAAAACGACCTGATCTCACATGAAGACTCTCTGGAGCGGGTAATGAGCGGGTAATAACAACTCATCCATATGTATTTATTGCAGGCAGTAAGAGTCACAGAAGTAAAGAAAACAAAAACAAAATAATAAAAAAGGTGATATCAGCATGATAATTCACCAAAAGAATAAACTCGATTGGGCACAGCTGGGCTGATAAAGCTGCAGATAGCAGAAGTTCTGCCATTAACCTAGATCCAGCTTCATACAAAGTGCAGCATGCCACGTAATTTGTCAGCGTAACATTTCTAGCTATTTATTACCTCTCACGGAGATCACAGTATGACAATACCTTCATTTGCTTTCCCCAGCAAAAATGTCGGCACCATCTTTATTCAGGCATCACCCAGAGTCACCATCTACTTCCTGGACTGAGATG
This sequence comes from Lithobates pipiens, assembly GCF_037356315.1. Classification (NCBI taxonomy): domain Eukaryota; kingdom Metazoa; phylum Chordata; class Amphibia; order Anura; family Ranidae; genus Lithobates; species Lithobates pipiens. The sequence continues at coordinate 50,281,305 of NW_027507785.1, forward strand.
ACGACTTAAAGATGACACAGTCACGTAAATCCTGGTGCCTGTGCAGCGCACAGACTTCGTGCAATTACATTGGTTAACATTTATTAAATAATATCAAAGTGGAAACTCACATTTTAGCACCTTGAATGATTCTCATCAGGCCAGAGGAAGACAAGTCCAGCTGCAGCATGCTTTCCTTGGGCCAACGGCGGGGCTGAGATGTCCTTTCGGCTGTCACTTCTGCCGGGTGGATCTGCTGTAGCTATCGTGATGTTAGCAATAGCAGTCAAAATCTAGCTTTCCCTTGAAAGAAAAAAACGTGCAAGTGGAGTCCAATGGGTGTCCAGGGAACAGGCAACATGTTTCGAGGGTTAAGCTTTCCCAAGTTAACCTGTTTCTCAGGCAACGCGTTTCGAGGGTTAACCGCTTTCTCAAATCTCGAAAAAAAGAGGCTTAACCTTTCAAATGTGTTGCTTGTTCCCTGGACACAGCTTGCACCTTCCTTTTTCCTTCAGGGAAAAATTCGTTATCAGCAGTGGTCAAACTAGTTCCTCCTTGAGGGGAAAAAAAGGGTGCAGGCTGTATCCAATGGGTGCCCAAGGAACAGGGAACACATTTCGAGGGTTGAGCTTACCTAAGTTAACTCTTGAAATGTGTTGCCCGAAAAACAGATTAACTTGGGAAAGCTTAACCCTCGAAATGTATTTCCTGTTCTTTGGGCACCCTAACTTTTGGGTTAGCCTCTTTGTTGAGATTTGAGAAAGCACTTAACCCTTGAAACATGTTGTCTGAAAAACAGGTGAAGTGCTTTCTCAAATCTCAAAAAAAGAGGCTAACCCACAAAATGTTTTTCTTGTTCCCTGGACACAGCTTGCACCCTCCTTTTTCCTTCAGGGAAAAAAACTAGTTAGCAGCAATGGTCAAACTAGTTCCTCCTCAAGGGAAAAATAGGGTGCAAGCTGTAGCCAATGGTTGCCCAGGGAACAGCCAATGCCTTTTGATAGCTAAACTCTAAGACTTAAAGAGGAAGTAAACCCTGATGAGTTTACTTCCTCTTTCATTCCCTGCAAAGGCAAAGCATAATGGACTACTATGCATCGCTGTTCCCTGTAGTCCGGCGCATCCATCTTCTCAGTGGGGTCTCGCTGCTCCGCCGCTGTCATTCGGCAAAGCCACGATGACGTCACTCCTGCGCAGGCGCACGGGAGCTGACACGGGCAGCATCTTCGTCTTCGCTGTCTACGGCACATGCGCTGTAGACAGAGGTGCCTGTCTTTCGGCAAATATCTCCTAAACCGTGTAGGTTTAGGAGATATTTCTTGGACCTACAGGTAAGCCTTAATCTAGGCTTACCTGTAGGTCAAAGTGTGTTGTAAGGGTTTACAACCACTTTAAGGGGTCAACCCTCGAACCCCGTTGCCTGAGAAAGATGTTGACCCTTGAAACATGATGCCTGTTCCCTGGACACTCATTGGACACAGCTTGCATCCTTTTTAACTGGGCTCTAAAGCGGAGTTATACACAGTTTTTCGTTTATTAAAAGTCAGCAGCTACAAAAGGCGAGCTATAAATAAACTGACACTTACCTGGCAGGGACCACAGCTATGGAATGCTCTACCAGCGGACATCCGCTCGGAGGAAAACTATCTGGCCTTCAGGAAGTAGCCCAAGACCCATCTCTTCTGAAAACCCAGATGGACACTGGCAGCAAAAGCACCCTGAGGCGATTTAGTTTGCCTATGTAGCACTATACAAGTTATTCATTCATTCACCTGTCCCAGCGATGTGGGCGCCTGGAGCCTCACTGTCATAACTGTGGGCACCCATGCTCTGCTAGTGGCCAGGCAACCTTCTGGGACCGGTGAGGTGTCCCAGAAGATGGCAGAGAGGGAGGGGCCGCCTAGAGGGAGAGGAGGAGTCGCCTAGGCGGCTAAGAGCAGGAAAGAGCAAGAGGGAAAGAAGTCCCACTCTAAACTAGGTACAACCCCCCTCCCCCCCCAAAAAAAATGACATGCCAAATGCCGCATGTCAGGGGGTGAGGAGTACTTAAAGCAGAAGTTCCACTTTTGGGCGTTTTTTTTGTTTGTTGTAGGCCTGGAATAGAGACGGTTAACGTACACCAATTAAGAAAAGGGAAAAGAAGACCCAATTCCTCTGTAATGTCGGACAGCCATTAATGATCTCTCTCAATACACAGATGAATATTTTTGATTTGAGATAGGAACACAATATGAGAAAGTTGCCGTGGTTACAAAACACTGGATACGCCGTTATTAAATCTTGATGGTGACGTCAGTCCGAGTCTAAGTGCTGCGGCTGAAAAATGAGAGCAGGGCCACTTCAACCCGAGAGAGTATTGAACTTATTTGCAGGATGAATTCCACAAAAACAATGAGGCTGGTTTACCAAAAAAAAAAAAAAAAAAACACAAATCAAGGGCAAGAATAAACTGCCAGGGTATGATAAGAGTGCGTGACCACGAATATCAGTGTATAGTTCTTCCTGCATAAGGATTGAGAAACTCAAATAGGTGGACTTTGTGGGCACATAATGAGAGGAGAACTAATTAGAAAATGATACATTACAACACGATTAAAAAAAAAACAACAAAAAAAAACATACAAACACCACCCTATATCAGGGATATGCAATTAGCGGACCTCCAGCTGTTGCAGAACTACAAATCCCATGAGGCATAGCAAGACTCTGACAGCCACAAACATGACACCCAAAGGCAGTGGCATGATGGGACTTGTAGTTTTGCAACAGCTGGAGGTCCGCTAATTGCAGATCCCTGCCCTATATGGACACAGTTACCAGTTATACAAATGTATGAAACAAGCAGCGCCACCCTAAATTAATCAAGTGCAAGTGAAATCACTACACTTTAAAAAATCTCTCTCTCTCTATATCTATACATACACACACACACACACACACACACACACACACACACACACACACACACACACACACACACAGTGCAGCGCTACTACAGTGATAATTCAATGCTATACTTAGTGCTATGTATACACACAATAAAATTCAAATTCATAAAAAATATATAATAAATGTCCCATAAATCCATATCAATCTTGATAGTAGTGCTTCAGTGTTTATTATCATATCACTGTTTCTCAATCATTCTTATTGCTTGTGCACACCATTACCAGCTATTTAATGTGCTCACCTCAAGGATGAGTCAAAATTACTCAAATGAACTCTTTATTTTCACTCCCCGTCTTTTCTATCTCTCAGGATTCAGCTGTTCAATTTCTCCCTTTCATGATCTCCACTCCACCCAATGTGTCTCTCACAGATAGGGGGTTGATCTCCGAGATTATTCAGCTGGTCCTCCACTTCAAGGGACTCATGTATCATGTAATCAAAAACACAGCCGACATAGTGCTCTCTGCTATAAAACTTTTATCTAAAGTCCTGCTAAAAGAGGACACTTACTAGATATAAAAACAAAATTTGCTTGTTACATGTATTGAGAGTGCCCGCTCCCTCACCACCGTGGCTGCGCAACATCATAGGCTCGGATCCTCCCCTCTGCACATGTACCGATCTCTGGTCTTCCTCAGGAGATCTGCTGAGGAAGAACATTCAGAGGTCGATATGTGTAGATGAATCACCATGGTGCGGGGAGGGTTACCTGCAGGGAGCCATCTGCCAGGGACTCTGTGGGCCCTTTCCAGGACAAAACATGAAGATAGACTGTCCTTACCGAATTCCTGGGTGAACCAGTTCTCCAGAAAGGATACTGGATCAGAGCCCTCAACTCACTCTGGCAGGCCCAACAAGCGCAGATTGTTCCTGTGCAGACAGTTTTCCACATCATCGACCTTGTCTTTCAATGATTTGATTTTGGTGCCACAGGTTTTTATAACAGGAAGGACAGGGTTAACGGTGTCCTCCGAATCACTGATGCGGTGTTCCATGTCGGAGACCCAGTCCTGTATCTTATGCATATCCTAGCGCATTGTAGTTATGTCCAGCTTGAGCTCCGCCACCTTACCCATAAGTTGCACCAAGGTGGGCTCTGGCTCCGCATCATCTTCCATGCAGTCATTACTAGGAGAGGTTGGGGACAGCAGCGCCGGAATAGCGGAGGCCCCAGGAGAAGGTGGTGGGGAGGGATCAGACTCCTCTCCAAACAGTTCTGGTGTGTAAGGCAGGGACGGGTGCGGAGCAGTGGAGAGGTGACCATCTTGGAAGAAGCGTGTTGGTAATACTCATCTTGAAGCTGCTAAGAAAGACGTCTGTTCACATGCTGCGTTAGGCCACGCCCCTTACGCTCTTGATACCTTGATCTTTGACGGTTTATACCACATTTCATGAGAATCCACCTTTATTGCTGGTCTGGTTTGGACTCCGATTCCACCACATGGTGGTTGATGCTTTTACTATATATCAGGATTTTGCATGAATCCTGTCTCACAGTGGCCTATATTTTTCTCCTCTGGCCAGTGGATGTATTACAGTCAACGGGTGACGCAAATGTATCGCTCCTATATATACATAAGAATAGATTTGAGGCTCTGGCTCTTTCTATGTTTGTTTAGTCTCGTGGGGTGTCTCTGGACACAGGCTCACCAGCACCTAACCAGTATTTGTCCCAAGGAAGCTAATATCTAGCGAAGCGTGTTGACGAGCAAGTTTTGGCGGAAATATTGGTTCAAATTTTCTTTATTAGACATACCATTAAGTAAATTTTTCTACCTTAGATCCAACCTTCATAACTGCACTATTATTGGGTAACTGTGTCCATAGAATGCATTAAAGCGGGAGTAAACCCAGTTTAAAAATAAAACACTTACATACCTGGCATGCCGGAAAAAATGCTAACGTTCACATTGGTGCTCTCAACCAAACTTTCAAACCATCCAAACCATCCAATGGTTGGTGTCAAACTGATCACATGTGCAGCATTATGGCAGTTAAAGAATTATTAGAGGCCAAGATGGCAGCTTCCTTGACTGAAAACGATAGAAGGGTTTACTTCCACTTTAAGGTTAAAAACGATGAGGGTTTACAACCCCTTTAAGATAGATATTAAGGCAAAAAACATATTTCTTATAGTAAATTACAGCCATATTTTTTACTGGCAACCTTTACCTGTCACTGGCATTTACTGGCAGGAGAAAAGTGCCCATTTTTTTACTGCCTGCCAGTAAAAATACTGGCGGTTGGCAACACTAACGACCGCGCAATTGTCACTTAACCGGTTCCCGACCAGCGCACGCCGATGTACGTCGGCAGAATGGCACGGGCAGGCATATTGGCGTACAGGTACGTCTAATCTTCAATGCTGCCCTGCCATCGCGAGCGCGCCGTGCCGGTCGGGACCCCCGTGAGTCCGGTCGTGGGTCCCGCGGACTCGATCGCCGCGGGGATACCCGTGATCGTCTCACGGGACGGCTGAATGGAGGAAATGCCGTGTAAAAAGCATTTCTCCATTCTGCCTAGCAACTAGTGACGCTAATCTCTGCTCCTTGTGATTGGAGCAGAGATCAGTGTTCACTAAATGAAAGCCCAACCCCCCCACAGTTAGCAACACACCCCTAGGAACACTTAACCCCTACACTGCCACCCACTGGTTAACCCCTTCACTGCCAGTGTCATTTACACAGGAATCACTGCATTTATATAGCAGTGATTACTGTAGAAATGACAATAGTCCCAAAAATGTGTCAAAAATGTCCGACGTGTCCGCCACAATGTCGCAGTCACAATAAAAATCGCTGATCACCGCCATTACTAGTAAAAAAATAAATAAAAAATTATTAATAAAAATGCCATAACACTATACCTATTTTGTAAACGCTATAATTTTTGCGCAAACCAATCAATAATCGCTTATTGCGATTTTTTTTACCAAAACTATTTAGAAGAATACGTATCAGCCTAAACTGAGGGAAAAAAATGTTTTTTTATATATTTTTGGGGGATATTTATTATAACAAAAAGTAAAAAATTATACGTTTTTTTCAAAATTGTCGCTCTATTTTTGTTTATAGCGCAAAAAAAATAAAAACCGCAGAGGTGATCAAATACCAAAAGAAAGCTCTATTAGTGGGAAAAAAGGACGTAAATTTTGTTTGGGAGCCACGTCGCACGACCGCGAAATTGTCAGTTAAAGCGACGCAGTGCCGAATCGCAAAAAGGGGTCTGGTCTTTGACCAGCAAAATGGATCCGGTCTGTAAGTGGTTAAATAACGCAGTGCTGTTTGGGGAAAAAAATGGCCTGATCATGAAGGAGGGTAAACCTTCCGGAGCTGAAGTGGTTAAACAAGGACAGGGCTATACATGGGAAGAGAACGGATATAATTGGGAAATCACAAACGGAAGATTGTACAGTGCTAGGATCGCGCTCCTACAGCAGTGATCAGGATCTGGAACACTAATAAGATGACAGCGCTGTCATGTTCCGCGACGCACGCGCAGTGTGGGCCCCATTGGCCTCTAGCTATATTCTATTTTCTGAACATGGATAAAGAACACGCAGTATTAATAACCGTCTTGTTTTTCTCCCGTCAACTTCACTATCTCTAAGAATCTGTCAACATGTGATGCGTGAGGAGGCGAAGTACGGGATGGAGTGCCATTACTGCGTCAGCCAGACAGCAGATCTCACTGACGGAGAGAAAAGCAAAGCCTGAAATTAACAAGTCGGTAATTAACACTTTTTATTTAGCGGATTAAAAGTTTGCAGCTGAAATCTACAGCTACCGATCTGCAAAAAATAAATATATATATTCTCATTGTTGGGTTTCACACCCGTCAATCTGGCAAGAGCTGAGAAGAGTCAGCCGAAAACATAAATGTTTTGTGACCGATAAAAAAAAGGTTGTTAGCGATTTTCTCACATTTAGAGAAACGCTGCGGGAGATAGATGGGGAAGACAGAAAATGTACAATTCCGAAGTCACTGCGCACAATGGAAGGAGGTGCAATCCTACACCAATCAGGGGGGTTTTTTTGCTAGAAAATTACCTAGAACCCCCCCCCCCCCCCCCCCAAGATGTTTTGGAACTACATTTCCCATGATGCTCCACTACACTGCAGAGTGCCAGAGCATCATGGGAAATGTAGTTCAAAAACATCTGGGGTGCCAAGGTTCACCATCACTGCCCTAGAGAATAAAATGGCGGTCGTTGAATTTTTTTTTTTTTTTACTGTCACGTGGAATTTGTGCAGTGCTTTTTCATACGCGATTTTTGGGGGAAAATTCACTTTTTTTTATTTTAAAGCGATAGTAAACCACAAAAAAAAAATCTGCAAGACAATTGCATAATGTACTAGTATGAGATGCATACTAGCACATTATGAAATACCCTAGAAAGAAGCCCCCGCATCGGCGCCCAGTCACCGCTGATGGGGGCTGACATGTCCCCCACAACGTTTGTTCCGGGTTGGCAGGCTGTGAGTGGCCAGAGCCGCGTTCCGGTAATGAAGCTCTGGCACGATATGCCGAGCCTTCAGCGACATCAGCGACTGCATTCAGGGTGAATATCTCCTAAACCTATAGGTAAGCCTATAAAAGTGATAGCGAGCCTTGGCACCCCAGATGTTTTGGAACTACATTTCCCATGATGCTCAACTACACTGCAGAGCCCATGAGCATCATGGGAAATGTAGTTCCAAAACATCTGGGGTGCCAAGGCTCGCTATCCCTGGCCTATAATGAGGTTAAAATAAAGCGGGGTATACAACCGCTTTAATGTTAACAAAAAAATAAATAAAAACACAATAAATAGCCCCTTTTTTGAAAAATATTAAAAGATGACGTTACAGCCAGTAAATGAATACCAAACATGTCACGCCTTAAAATTGCGCACACCCCCAGAACTGCGATAAACAACGTACATTTTAATATCTATAAACGACTGTTTAAAAGCCTTTAGGTTACCACTTTAGATTAACAGGGGAGGTCTAGTGCAAGAATTACTGCCTGTGATCTGACGTTCGCAGTGATACCTCATGTGTGGGACGATTGCTGTTGGCGTGCGCAGTCGCCTTTACACTGTTGCTCTAATCTTTTTTTTTTTTTTAACTTTTATTGCTGTCACAGGTAAATAGCCTGTGTGACAGTAATAGGTGGTGACCAGTACTCTTTATGGAGATCTGGTGTCTGTAAGACCCCAAATCTCTCCTCTGCCCTTGAAAGCATTTGATCGCACCGAGATCAGTGTTTTGGAATACTTTTGATTTTTGTTAAATGGTGCAGATTACATCTGGGTAAACCGTAAGTGATGTCATCTCATCACCTGATCAAAGCGGATCCCAGTTTTGTATGGGTCTCCAACTTGCTGGCGGACGTGTTGGCTGGCCATTTGAGTCTCCCGGTGGGACGTGAGAGCCCAAGTAGGATGCAGATGGTGGAGGAAGGGAACAGGGGAGGGGGCACTACTTATAGCAATTGAGCAGCTATAGTAGTCGCCCCGATCACCATTACAAGAGAGCCAACTGTTGGCTCTAAAAAAAAAAAAAATGGCACCAGGGTGGGGCTCCAAGCCATCAGCTGCAATGGGTGAGGGCACTTGTACTCTATTTATTCACAGGAAATTGGGTGGAACCTCGCATTGCCGTGCTGTTTTCAAATTGTGACAGCAGGTGCAGGGAGAAGATTCCCTGCCTGATATCATAGGTAGGGGGGGTGGATTAGGAGTGCGGGATGCAGATGAAACATGTTATATGTTTCAAAGGTGAACTTATCCTTTAAATGCATGCTTTGATGTAGGGTAGTGGTCACCAAACTATTGGACCTCACAGACCACTAAACTCACAATTTTAAATCCTGCTGACCCCTAAAATAAATTGAACATGCCTTATATACACAATGCTCCAGCTCTCTGCCCCCCTTCCCCCTGGATCAAACTGCTGCCTTATACACACAATGCTCCAGCTCTCTGCCACCCCCCTGGATTGTAGTGCTGCCTTATATACACAATGCTGTCTCTCTGCCCCCCCCTCCCCCGGGATCACACTGCTGCCTTATACACACAATGCTCCGGCTCTGTGCCCCCCACCCTTTGGATCACACTTCTGCCTTATACACACAAAGCTCTGGCTCTCTGTACCCCCCCCCCCCACGGATCACTCTGCTGCCCTAAACACAATGCTCCAGCTCTCTGCCGCCCCCCCCCCCCCCCCCTGGATCACTCTACTGCCTTATACACACAATGATCCAGCTCTCTGCCCTCTCCCACATCTGCCTTACACAGACTCATCATTGGATCTCACCTCCTTATCCAACTATGTACTAGAGCTCTGTGTTCCGTCCCACAGAGATCAGCGCTGCCATTGGAAGGCACCTCTGGCTCTCTGCACTACTCCTGGTACCTCCCTTTGAGTTCACAGTAGCCGAAACTACAGAAGAGGCTTTGGGTATCAATGCACGCTGACAATATTGACTGTCAGCACACATTGAGAATACTGGAAACGACATTGAGCGATATACATCTAACACAATGTTGATTTACGGCAGAACCCCTGGGGACCACCAAAGTTTTCTCACGGACCGCTGGTTGGCAACCGCTGATCTAGGGGACAGGAAAATCGTTTTTACTTTACTTGATCCTGTAAATGTGCTGTTCATTTTGCCTAGCCCAGACCTAAATGAGCATTTACCCACACAGTGTGGGGAGTTCAGCTTTAATACTGTTTAGGGGTAAAAAGTAAAAAAGATTGTCATAAAACCAATGTGATGTCACTCACTGTATTGCTGGTGAATCTCGTCTATCTCCTTCTCACTTTGTTCCTTTTTGAAAGTCATGGCCTGTGGGGGAGAAAAGACAAAACATGTGAAGGAGGGCTCAGAGGAAATACGTCACATCACTTGGCTAAAGAGGATCTCTGGTCATGGCATACATTCTCATTTTTTAACTTTAGCATTGCAATAACAATACAAATCATAATTATTGACAATCCAATATAAGCTACTTTTTTTTATTTTTTTTTAAGTCTCCTTTTATGTTGTGAGTTGCCTGTCTGCTAACTGTCTATTTACACCACTTCCTGGATTCCCTGTCTGCTTTGTAGCTCCTCCTCCATTTCTAAGTCCTACATATCCCATGGTGCCTTGCTGCCTGCCTTGTTTAATAATAAAAATGAAAATAACAAACGTAGTCAAAACATAGCCAAAGTTCAAGCAGAGGTCCACCCTAAAGTGGACCTCCGCTCATCGGAACCCTCCCCCCCTCCGGCGCCACAATTGGCACCTTTCGGGGGGAGGGGGGTGCAGATACCTGTACAGTACAGGTATTCTGCACCCACTTCCGGGATAGCTCTCTGCGGAAAGGGGCGTAGATTACGCCCCTTTCCGCAAGTGCCCGCCCCCTTCCGCAAGTGCCCCGCTGCCTGCTGGGAAACACACAGATCCCAGAGGCAGCGGGGACCATTCTTATTGCGCAGCGCGATTCGCGCATGCGCAGTAGGGAACCGGGAAATGAAGCCGAAAGGCTCCATTTCCTGATTCCCATAGCCAAGATGGCGGCGGCAGCACCCGACAAGACGATCTAGAGATCGGCTTCGGGTGCCGACTTGGCGGGCGCGCTGGACAGGTAAGTGTCACTATTTTAAAAGTCAGCAGCTGCAGTATTTGTAGCTGCTGGCTTTTAAAAAAAAAAAAAAAAAAAAAAAACGCGGAGTCCCGGTGGACTCCCGCTTTCAGTAACCAAAATGGATAGTCAGCCAAGCCAGAAGTCAGGAATCAATGTAGTGGAACAGCAAGCAGGATCTGGAGCCAGAAGGGATGTCAGCAAAGCAAGTCTTTAATCACTTCAGACCGGACCATTTTGCTGGCCAAAGACCAGAGTACTTTTTGCGATTCTGCACTGCGTCGCTTTAACTGAGAATTTGCGCAGTCGTGCGATGTGGCTCCCAAACAAAATTGACGTCTTTTTTTCACGCAAATAGAGCTTTTTTTTGGTGGTAATCACCCCTGCGGTTTTTATTTTTTGCACTATAAACAAAAAAAAGACCGACAATTTAGAAAAAAAAAAAAAACGCTTTATTTTTTACATTTTGCTATAATAAATGTCCCCCAAAAATACATAAAAACGAATTGTTTTCCTCAGTTTAGGCTGATACCTATTCTACATATTTTTGGTAAAAAAACAAATCACAAGCACTTGATTGGTTTGCGCAAATGTTATAGCGTCTAAAAAATAGGGGATAGTTTTATAACATTATTATTAATTGCAATTTTACTAGTAATGGCGGCGATCAGCCATTTTTATTGCGACTGCGACGTTATGGCGAACAGATCAGACATTTTTGACACATTTTTGGAACAAAAAAATATTGTCATTTATACAGCAATCAGTGCTATACAAATGCACAGATTCCTGTGTAAATGACACTGGCAGTGAAGGTGGCAACCACTAGGGGGCAGTGTAGGGGTCAAGTATGTCCTGGGGAGTGATTCTAACTGTGGGGGGGGGGGGGGGGGCGTGGCTACGTGTGGCTCGTCACAGAGCACCGCTCCCAGAGATCAGTGACACGGTCACTAGGCAGAATGGGGAGATGATTGTTTACATCAGCATTTCCCCGTTGTTCTTTTCCGTGAGACGATTGCAGGTATCCCTGCAGAGTCCGCGGGTTCGCGACCCGACCTACGGAGCTCGCCGTCCTCTTAAAGGGCAACGTGCAGGTAAGTTAGTTAGTTAGCCTGTACTTGCCATTCTGCCGCCGTATATCTGAGTGAGGCGGTTGGCAAGCGGTTAAACAAACATATACTTACCTCCACTGTGCAGATAATTTTGGGGTCCCTCGGCTGCTCTTGTGGCTCCTCCACACAAAAGAAAACCCCCTGGGAGAAGCACCCTCCTTGGTTACCTTGCTGGCGCACTCCCGAGCCCAGCTATCCATAGTGGCCGAATGCAGGACTCAGCCCCGCCCATCGGCTCCCACGTCATTGGATTTCATTGACAGAAGGCGGGAGCCGAGAACCCCGGGCAGAGAGAGAGCAAGTCCCCATGGGTCAAGTTCCAGGGCTCAGGTAAGTAAAACGGGGGGGGGGGGGGGGGTCACTGCCAGGTGTTTTTTCACCTTAAAGCATAAGATGCATTAAGGTGAAAAAACACGTAAGTTTACAACCCCTTTAAGGTTTAAAAAGAAGAATACCTTCAGCACCACTTTAAGCAGCTACACCAACAGAGACCCTGCATGACCTGGGAACGTTGCACTTGATCACTTTAAATAAGCTTTTGGACTATTGACCATTCAAGGTGTGCTAACGCTGTAACTGTCAACTTCATTGGTCAGCTTGGTAAATGTAGAGAACATATTTTCAATATATATAAAAAAAAAAAAAAATTTAATCGTACAATTACAGGTGTTACCCCTATAAAGTTACTAGCGGGGCCAGAACAAGGAGTGGGCAGAAGGGGTAGCTGCCCCAGGCACAGTGGTGGGAGTGGGAAGTTGCTCCCTCAACACACTCTGCAGCTGACTGCGGCTTCATTTCTGCCGTGACAGCTGCTGCTACAACATTGGGCGCCAACATGCCCACTTTCAACCCCATCTACCCAAAGCCAACATGAAAAAACACACCATGCATGCGCAACTGCTTTCTAGCTGCTAGCAAGTAAGCGATTAGGCCACATATGTGAAGTGCACACTCCATACCAATTATGGGCAGCTGGCGCAAGGGGGAAGAGAATAGGAACAGGGCAGTACACCCATTTAGCAGAAGGGGAGGGGGTGCAGAACCTGACCCGGTACTGGTTACTACTTTACCATCATTTTCTTATAATGTGTTTTCAAGTAGGGAAAGTGATTAGACTTCCACCCCTGGACTGGGCACACTTTGCGCTAATAGGTAGCCCATAATAGCTTCCACCAATCAGCTGATGAAAAGGGTAATGCAAAGTGTTTTCACAGATAATTAAAATTAATCCATTAATGTGATCTCTAGTTAACATCCGCTGCTTTACTGCACACGGCAAACGAGCGAGGCAAAGCGAGCGAGGCATCGCGAGGATCGGTGCTCTTCATTAAATGTCAATGAATGCGTGAAATTTGTTGAAAAACCGAATGCCATTATAACTGGTGTCACCTGTCAGGAAAAAAAAAAGCCACAAACACATGTTAATTGGCACGCTCTGTAAAGGTCATGTCATTGGTATGGGGGGGGGTGGCATGCAGGCTATGATCTGTGATCTCTGTGGGGGGGGGGGGGGGGGGAGGTGGGCATATGCTGAACTAAACCCGTTTTACATGGTTTTATGACGCTAACGAGAATTAGAGCACCGACCAGAGAGAGAGAGCAAGGACGATCACTTTATAACGATGGTACAGGGAGAGAACGCTGCGGATTATTACCAGCAAAATGCGAGATGTGATTCTTGCTGTTACAACTGTCATTTCATTTAACGCCTTCTTCCTAATTGTTGTTTATTTTAAAAGCTTTATTTGTTTCCAGGGTGCTGTTCCCGGGACGGAAACTGACTTCACTGACAAGCAAATCCAGAGAAAATATAAAGAGAGATAAATATTAGGAACTCAGAGGGCGGCAAAGCGGTGGTCAGCTCTGTGGCTTGGTATCAGCGCTGTATTAATAGGAGAATTTCAGGTCAACTCAAACTACTCTTAACCACTTGCTTACCGCCAACTGAAACCCCCCCTTCCTGCCCAGACCGATGTTCAGCTTTTAGCGCCGGCACACTTTGAATGACGATTGCGCGGTCATGCAACACTGTACCCAAATGAAATGTATATAATTTTTTTTTGCACAAATAGAACTTTCTTTTGGTCTCTCTTTCACAGCCGGGGTTATTTTTCTGCTAAACAAACAAATATGGAAAATTTTGAGAAAAAAAAATAAAAAAATCATGTTTCATAGTTTGTTCTAAAAATTTGCTAACAGGTCATTTTTCTCCTTCATTGATACACACTGATGAGGCGGCACTGGTGGGCCCGATGAGGCGGCACTGGTGGGCCCGATGAGGCGGCACTGGTGGGCCCGATGAGGCGGCACTGGTGGGCCCGATGAGGCGGCACTGGTGGGCCCGATGAGGCGGCACTGGTGGGCCCGATGAGGCGGCACTGGTGGGCCCGATGAGGCGGCACAGGTGGGCCCGATGAGGCGGCACAGGTGGGCCCGATGAGGCGGCACAGGTGGGCCCGATGAGGCGGCACAGGTGGGCCCGATGAGGCGGCACAGGTGGGCCCGATGAGGCGGCACCCGATGGCCACAGTCAAGGCGGCACCCGATGGCCACAGTCAAGGCGGCACCCGATGGCCACAGTCAAGGCGGCACCCGATGGCCACAGTCAAGGCGGCACCCGATGGCCACAGTCAAGGCGGCACCCGATGGCCACAGTCAAGGCGGCACCCGATGGCCACAGTCAAGGCGGCACCCGATGGCCACAGTCAAGGCGGCACCCGATGGCCACAGTCAAGGCGGCACCCGATGGCCACAGTCAAGGCGGCACCGATGGCCACTGATAAGGCAGAACTGATGGGTGCCACTAATAGACACTGGTGACACTGATGGACAGCACTGTTGAGGCACTGATAAGTTGGCAATGGTAGGTGACACTGATGGACAGCACTGTTGAGGCACTGATAGGGGGCACTGGTAGGCACAGATGAGCTGTCAGGAGATCTCCTGGATCGGGACCGATGTAAATATTGTTTTTGGCCTTGCTGCACTCTAGAACTGGGGGTGTCCTCACTGTCACTTGAAAGATAAAAAGTAAAGAGAGCGCACCAGCTTAGTGCATTAATGCCTCATGTGTTTATTTCATATAAAAACTACAAAAAGATGGAGATACACCTAAACAGGCCACTTACCATTGGATAAACAGTCCTGGAAGCAGCTTCTTCATAGCTCTGAAGAAGGTATACCTTTCGAAACGCGTCAGTAGTAGGGTCCCATATGCAGTCTGGAGACAGCAGATTCCAGTACTGTTTAGCCACGGGCAAGTGGCCCATTAAGGTGCATCTCCATCTTCATGCTTGAGAGTAATTTTTATACTTTTTATACTAAATAAATACATGTGGGATAATGTACCAAGCTGGTGCCTCTTTTCTTTGTACCCACCTATGCTGACCAACCTGTGTAAAAAAAAAATATCTGTAGATTTACCTATTTTTAGCCCGCTCCTGGTCAGCCAGCGGCGGCTGCAAGGCAGAGCGCACTCAATAATGGCTGAGAACTCTCAGAGGTGACATCACCCATAGGCTCCCATGTCCCGCCTGTTGTTGACACTCCCCCTCCTCTCCCCTGCAGATGTTGCTGGCTGACAAAAGGGGAGCCGGATTATGTGAGCAGACCGGAACAGGCTGAAAATAGGTAAAGTGTTACTAAAGCTACAACAGTAAAATCAGTCTGTATATGCAGTAAAGCATGCTTGTTATACCCACTGTGCAACCTAAGGGGTTAATTCTGCGCATTGTGTAAAAAGGCTGTTTGATCCTGTCTTCTCTAATCCTCCCCTTTTTCCACTGTCCCCAAACCATAGCCTGATAACAGTTTATGAGTCACTCTGTACATGCTCAGTTTGGTGTGTGTTGCTAGAGTGTTTTTGTTTAGTTTTTTTTCTTGGGAGAGTGCATGTGATCAGTACAGGGCCAATCAACACTGCCCAGATAGAGGGTCAGGTGTCCTGCAGCCTCATAGGATAGTTGGAGAAGAAAGAAAACTCCTACAAGCTTTAAGCAGACACTGATAGAAGTCACAAGACTGCTATATACTGCTGATGAGAAAAGGTATTTAGCATTTTATATTTACTAAAATGATTGCATTTCCATGTTCTGTGTACTGTAGAAGATCAGATATAGTGAATGCAGAGTCTGGGGAAGACCCGATATAGTGAATGCAGAGTTCCGGGGAAGACCAGATATAGTGAATGCAGAGTCCTGGGGAATACCAGATATAGTGAATGCAGAGTCCTGGGGAGACCAGATCTAGTAAATGCAGAGTCCGGGGGAGACCAGATCTAGTGAATGCAGAGTCCGGGGGAGACCAGATCTAGTGAATGCAGAGTCCGGGGGAGACCAGATCTAGTGAATGCAGAGTCCGGGGGAGACCAGATATAGCGACTGCAGAGTCCTGGGGGTGACCAGATATAGTGAATGCAGAGTCCTGGGGAGACCAGATAGAGCGACTGCAGGGTCCTGGGGAGACCAGATATAGTGAATGCAGAGTCCTGGGGAGACCAGATATAGTGAATGCAGAGTCCGGGGGAGATCAGATATAGCGACTGCAGAGTCCGGGGGAGATCAGATATAGCGACTGCAGAGTCCGGGGGAGATCAGATATAGCGACTGCAGAGTCCGGGGGAGATCAGATATAGTCACTGCAGAGTCCGGGGGAGACCAGATATAGTCACTGCAGAGTCCGGGGGAGACCAGATATAGTCACTGCAGAGTCCGGGGGAGACCAGATATAGTGAATGCAGAGTCCTGGGGAGACCAGATATAGGGAATGCAGGGTCCTGGGGAGACCAAATATAGGGAATGCAGAGTCCTGGGGAGACCAGATATAGTGAATGCAGGCTCCTGGGGAGACCAGATATAGTGAATGCAGGGTCCTGGGAGGACAATTTCTGCATTTTTGTTTCCTTTAACCGCTTCAGTAGTGGCCACTTTTACCCTCTTCCTGCCCAGGCCAATTTTCAGCTTTTAGCTCTGTCACACTTTGAATGACAATTGCACGGTCATGCAACACTGTACCCATATGAAAGTTTTATCATTTTTTTTCACACAAATAGAACTTTCTTTTGGTGGTATTTATTCACCATTGGGGTTTTTTATTTTTTTGCTACACATACGGAAAAAAAACAAAAATTTTGGGAAAAAAACTGTTCTTACTTTGTCAGAAAATGTAGTAAATAATTTTTCTCCTTCACTATTGTACGCCAATGAGGCAGGACTGATGAAGTGGCACTGACTTGCATCACTGCTGGGGCTGCACTGATGATCAGTGCCCCGATTATCTGTACAGGTTTCCCCTGTGAGAAAATGCTGATCGGCTCTCCTCACCTCACACTCTGCCAGTGTGAGGCGAGGAGAGCCAATAATCAGCATTTCCTTGCTTACATGTGATCAGCGGTGTTTGTTCACAGCTAGTTCTATGGGTAAAAAGCCCTGTCATAGGCCCTTTACCAAGAAATCGGGGTCACTCCGCGTCCCAGGGAATTGACAGGCTGGGGCGAAATCATGACGTTGTCCTAGAACAAGAGAGCACCCCGCCTGCCGTCATTTGTCTATACAGCGGGCAGGAGGTGGTTAAAGAAACATTAACAAATGCTTTTCTGGCTTTACTTCTCCTATGGATCACAGGAGTACAGTTAGTTTAGTACTTTTCTGACCTCTTCCCAGAAGAGTTGAAGCTGTTATAGCTGCAAAGGGTGGGCCAACTCAATATTGAACCCTACGGACTAAGACTGGGATTCCATTAAAGTTCATGTGCGTGTAAAGGAACTTGTCCCAATACTTTTGGCAATATAGTGTATGTGCAAATGCACAAAAGTGCAACATAGAACAGCACTAGAGAATATGTCAGAACAATATAAACATATGATAACGTGCAACTGTGATATGACATTAGAGTGTAAGCTCCTCTGGTGCAGAGACTGATTTCACTGGGTCAGTGTTCTCTGCACAGCTATATAGAGTTGTGCTCATAAGTTTACACACCCTGGCAGAATTTATGATTTCTGGGCAAATTTTCTGAGAATAAGAATAACACAAAAACTTTTCTTTCACTCATGGTTGGTGTTTGGCTGAAGCCATTTATTATCAATCAGCTGTGTTTACTCTTTTTAAATCATGACGACATCAGAAACTACCCCAATGACTCTGATCAAAAGTTTACATCCCCCAGTTCTTAATACCATGTATTGCCCCCATTGACATCAATGACAGTTTGAAGTCTTTTGTGGATGAGGCTCTTTATCTTCTCTGATGGTGAAGCTGCCCATTCCTCTTGGCACAAAGCCTCCAGTTCCTGTAAACTCTTGGGCTGTGTTGCATGAACGGCACATTTGAGATCTCCCCAGAGTGGCTCAATGATATGGAGGTCAGGAGACTGAGATGTCCTCTCCAGAACCTTCACTTTATTCTCTGTTGTAGCCAATGACAGGTGGACTTGGCCTTGTGTTTTGGATCATTGTCATGTTGGAATGTCCAAGTACGTCCCATGCGCAGCTTCCTGGCTGATGAATGCAAATATTCCTCCAGTATTTTTTGATAACATTCTGCATTCATCATGCCAAAAATTTTGCCCAAATTTCCTGTGCCTTTGTAGCTCACACATCCCAAAAACATCAGAGATCCACCTCCGTGTTTCACAGTAGGAATGGTGGACCTTTCATCATAGGCCTTGTTGACTCCTCTCCAAATGTAGTGTTTATGGTTGTGGCCAAAAAACTAAATTTTGGTCTCATCACTCCAAATTACTTTGTGCCAGAAGGTTTAAGTCTTGTCTCTGTGCTATTTATAGTATTATAAGTAGGATACTTTGTGGAATTTGCGTAGTAATGGCTTTCTTCTGGCGACTTGACCATGCAGCCCATCTTTCTTCAACTGCCTCCTTATTGTGCATCTTGAAACAGCCACACTACATGTTTTCAGAGAGTTCTGTATTTCACCTGAAGTTATTTGTGGGTTTTTCCTTGCATCCTGAACAATTTTCCTGGCAGTTGGGGCTGAAATTTTAGTTGGTCTACCTGACCGTGGTTTGGTTTCAACAGAACCCCTCATTTTCCACTTCTTGATTAGAGTTTGAACACTGCTGATTGGAATTCTCAATTCCTTGGATATCTTTGTATATCCCTTTCCTGTTTTATACAGTTCAACTACCTTTTCCCGCAGATCCTTTGACAATTCTTTTGGCTTTTCCCATGACTCAGAATCCAGAAATGTCAGTGCGGCACTGGATGAAAGATGCAAGGATCTGTCAGGAGTTCAGAAACTCATTGACCTTTTATACACACACACCAATTACAAGCAAACAGATCACAGGTGAGGATGGTTACCTTTAATAGCCATTCAAACCCCTTTGTGTCAACTTGTGTGCATGTTATCAGACCAAAATCACCGGGGTATGTAAACTTTTGATCAGGGTCATTTGGGATGTTTCTGTTGTCATTAGGATTTAAAAAGAGTAAACACAGATGACTGATAATAAATGGCTTCAGCTAAACACTAACCACGAGTGAAAAAAGTTTTTGTGTTATCATTCATATTCTCTGAAAAATGGCCAAGAAATCATAAATTCTGCCAGGGTGTGTAAACTTATCAGCACAACTTTAAATGTATATTAAATAATAGTGTGTGACTGTGGTAGTGACAGAGTGTAAGCTGCTCTGGTACAGAGGCCGATGTGACTGGCTCAGCATTCTCTCTACAGCACTGCGGTATAGGTCAGAGCTATATAAAGGTATAATAATAATAGTGTGTGACTGTGACAGTGACATTAGAGTGTAAGCTCCTCTGGTGCAAAGACTGATGAGAATGGCTCGGTGTTCTCTGTACAATGGTGTAGAATATGTCAGAGTTATGTAAGAGGGTATCCCCCCTCTTGTACTCACACTTTCCTGCTTGGCCACCAGACTTGAACGAACCTTCTCGTTCTTCTCAATCTCTTTAATGATTTCAGCAGCTATGAAAACAAACCAAACGCGTTAGCAAGAAGAGCAGCTCAGGCTGAAAGAAAGAAGATTGAAGTGCAACTACATGTATGGGAATTCACTATGTAGGATTGTTTTTAGGTCAAGTAGTAAGGATAGAAGAAGGTTGGATCGGATGCTCCTCTTCTCTGAGCTCTCAGGAAACATCTGCACTTCTAGGACTACAAAGACTAAAAACTACACAGATATGTACTGAGCGATGGCTCAATACATTCTCCATATTGCAAAGGTAGAGATAGTTAAGTGAGTCATTATATCATAATAGCGCTTTGTATTGTGAGGAGCTTTTGAAATCACAATACAACCAATTAGAACTTCCTTAGAGAAGATAGAACTGCTCTTAATGAGCTTTCAGCAAGCTTTGTTGAAGCTTCAAAGTACCATTCAGCTTCAGTTTGTAAATGTTGAACACAGATCCTAAGGAGAGTGCTGATTGCCACTTTAGAGTGTTACTAAACCCAGGAACCTGCATTCCCTATATCTGGTATTCCCGGGGCCCCTGCATTCCCTATATCTGGTCTCCCCAGGGCCCTGCATTCCCTATATCTGGTCTCCCCGGGGCCCTGCATTCCCTATATCTGGTCTCCCCGGGGCCCTGCATTCACTATATCTGGTTTCTCCGGGGATCCTGCATTCCGTATATCTGGTCTCCGGGGGGCCCTGCATTCCTCTATAGCTGGTCTCCCCGGGGCCCTGCATTCACTATAGCTGGTCTCCCCAGGGTCCTGCATTCCCCTATAGCTGGTCTCCCCAGGACCCTGCATTCCCCTATATCTGGTCTCCCCAGGACCCTGCATTCCCCTATATCTAGTCTCCCACAGTACACAGAAATGCAATTATTATGGTTAATATAAATTGCCAAATACCTTTACTCATCGGGAGTATATAGCAGTCTTGTGACTTCTATCAGTGTCTGGTTAAAGAGGTTGTAAACCTCCATTTTCAAGCTGCACCTATAGGTAATCCTATAATAACACTTACCTATAGGTACTGTAAATATCTCCTAAACACGTGCCGTTTAAAGGATATTTACTTTTACTGCGCTGATAATGTCATTACATATGCGCTGTGAAGAAACGGCCCTCCATGCAGTTGCTACTCTAGCGAGCGCCGTGACTGGCAGCTCCCTCATGCATGCACCGGAGGGACGCGACGTGACGAGACTCCAGCCAGTCACAAAGCCGAAGTCCGCAGCCCGGAAGGAAGAGGGGCGAACATGGATACGGCCTACAGTGGGGACTACGCAGGCTTTATTTGCAGGCAAGTACCACATAACGTGCTAGTATGTGATGCAATTTGGTGGTAATGCAATTTGGCCACACCCACTGTGCACCGCTGCTCTCCTTGGGGCACCCAAAAGGTATCCCGGGTCTCTTACAATCCTATTGTGTATATTACAAAAAAATTAAAATCACTACGTGTTCCTATTATGTTCAGGATTGGCTTGAAAAGGGGGTGGCGACCCTAGCCGCCATGCAGAAGAAGGCATCAGCGCATTATGTGGAGAATTCAAACCACGTCCCCGCGGCGGACCAGGAAGGAAGGACTTAATAAAGACCCGCCTGTTGGCTCACTTCCTCTTTCCTGGCCGCACCCCTCCTATCACGACTGAAATTATAAATAAATTATATATATATTTTTTTTAATTACCATCCAATGGCTTATCTATGTATATATTACACTTCTCTCTGGGGCTGAAGGGATGGAGAAGGCAAAGGGAAAGGGATGGGGATGGGAAAGGGAAGGGATGGGGATGGGAAAGGGATGGGGATGGGGAAAGGGAAAGGGATGGGGATGGGAAAGGGATGGGGATGGGAAAGGGAAAGGGATGGGGATGGGAAAGGGAAAGGGATGGGGATGGGGATGGGAAAGGGATGGGGATGGGGAAAGGGAAAGGGATGGGGATGGGAAAGGGATGGGGATGGGAAAGGGCATGGGGATTGGGAAAGGGAAAGGGATGGGGATGGGAAAGGGAAAGGGATGGGGATGGGAAAGGGAAAGGGATGGGGATGGGAAAGGGATGGGGATGGGAAAGGGATGGGGATGGGAAAGGGATGGGGATGGGAAAGGGCATGGGGATTGGGAAAGGGAAAGGGATGGGGATGGGAAGGGAAAGGGATGGGGATGGGAAGGGAAGGGATGGGGATGGGAAAGGGGATGGGGATGGGAAAGGGATGGGGATTGGAAAAGGAAAGGGATGGGGATGGGAAGGGATGGGGATGGGAAAGGGCATGGGGATTGGAAAGGCATGGGATTGGGAAAGGGCCTGGGGATGGGAAAGGGCATGGGGATGGGGTAAGGGCAGGGGATGGGAAAGGGCATGGGGATGGGAAAGGGCATGGGGGATGGGGAGAAAGGGCATGGGGATGGGGAAAGGGGATGGGGAAAGGGGGATGGGAAAGGGGATGGGGAAGGGGGATGGGGAAAGGAGGAAGGGATGAAGGGGGATGGGAAGGGGGATGGGAAAAGGGGATGGGGAAAAGGGGATGGGAAAAGGGGATGGGGAAAAGGGGATGGGAAAGGGGATGGGGAAAGGGGGATGGGGAAAGGGGGATGGGGAAAGGGGGATGGGGAAAGGGGATGGGGAAAGGGGATGGGGAAAAAGGGGATGGGGAAAAGGGGATGGGGGAAAGGGGCATGGGGGAAAGGGGATGGGGGAAAGGGGATGGGGAAAAGGGGATGGGGGGAAAAGGGGATGGGGAAAGGGGATGGGGGAAAGGGGATGGGGAAGGGGATGGGGGGTGGCGATGGGGAAAGGGGATGGGGAAAGGGGATGGGGAAAGGGGATGGGGAAAGGGGATGGGGAAAGGGGATGGGGAAAGGGGATGGGGAAAGGATGGGAAAGGGGATGGGGAAAGGGGATGGGGAAAGGGATGGGGAAAGGGGATGGGGAAAGGGGATGGGGAAGGGGTTGGGGAAAGGGGTTTGGGGATGGGGATGGGGATGGGGATGGGGAAAGGGGATGGGGAAAGGGGATGGGAAGGGGAAAGGGGATGGGAAAGGGATGGGGAAAGGGGATGGGAAAGGGGATGGGGAAGGGGGGATGGCGATGGGAAAGGGGATGGAAAGGGGATGGGGAAAGGGGATGGGGAAGGGGATGGGGAAAGGGGTTGGGAAGGGGTTGGGGAAAGGGATGGGGAAAAGGGATGGGGAAAAGGGAATGGGATGGGGAAGGGAAATGGGATGGGGAAAGGGAAATGGGATGGGGGAAAGGGATTGGGGATGGGGAAAGGGAAATGGGGACGGGTTGGAGGGGCTCTGAACTGAGTTTTTGCCCCGGAAAAGAATGTAAGCTTCGCCACTGCATACAGGTGCACTTTAAACATGGTGTTTAAACTTTAAACTGCAGCCTGGAAATACGGCACGCATCCCTCATTTACTTGCATCAGTGGTTTGCTGTAGAGCGATTGCGATTTTATTGGATGTGACTAAAGAGATTAAGCTAAACACACGGCAAAACATTTTGTTTTCCTCCAGCCTAAACACATTACAGCAGAGCTGGAATAATAACAGGACCTCTAGGCAGAGCAATACAATCATAAAAAGTGATAAAGGACTGCGAGCTTCCTGTACGAGAGTCATCTCACAGCACTGTCATTGGGCCGCTCCTTATAAAGCTGGTCACATCGATAAAATTCCCAACTAATATTCTTAAGAAAATTCCTAAGAAAATTTGTACCAAAATTCCCAGAACATTTGAAAGATTTCATATGCTTTTATCATTTTTTTTATTTCTTTTTTGGAATAAATGGACTTTACCAAAACAATAGAATTTTGTTTGTAAAGATAAAAATTTTCCAATCTGCTCCTTAGAATTTGTTCATCGCAGTGTCCGACAGACAGATGTCGATTTCACTATTAGAAAGACAAACTAACTTTCTTAGAATATTCTTTTTCTAAGAATTTTTGTTGGAAATTCTATCCGTCTATGGCCAGTATATGGGGTGGGATCAGGGCGGAGAAGCTCCTTAACCACTTCCCACCCGGCCAATGCATATATACGGCCGGGTGGGAGCCGTCTACTCCTGATAGGACGTTCAGGAACGTCCTTCAGGAGTAGCGGGATCGCGCAGCGGCGCGATCCCGATGTGTTTGTGTCAACCGGACACGGCACATCTCAGAACGGCAGGAGGGCCCTGTGATTGGCCCTCCTGATCACATGACGGCCGTGTCCAATCATGGCCGTCATGTGATGTAAACAAACAGCCGGTTGCTAGGCAATCGGCTCTCCTCTCCTCACACGGAAGTCACCGATGAGGAGAGGAGAGCAGAACGCTGATGATCAGTGAGTATGGGCTGCTTTTTACAGCTTTTTACTCACTGATCATCAGTGTAGTGTAAACACACAACACACCACACAGTACAAACACAGTCCCCACATATGTCCCCAAAACACACATGTCCCCAAAACATACATGTCCCCAAATAATAAAAACACATGTCCCTAATAATAAGAACATGTCCCCCACATATGTCCCACTAAAATCACATGTCCCAATGATTATCTGCACACATATGTACATGATCATTTGCGTACATATGTCCGTGATCACACAAACCAATTATTATACCAAAAACATGTAGCAGAATACATTTTGGCTTAAATTTATGACAAAATTTGATTTTATTGAATTTCAAATAGAAAAAAGAAAATATTGTTTTTTCCCCAAATTTCCGCTTTTTTTGCGCTTATATCGCAAAAAAAAAAAAAGGAGTCGTGAATAAATAACACCAAAATAAAGCTCTATTTGTGCGAACAAAATGATAACAATTTCATTTGGGTACAGTGTAGCATGACCGCGCAATTGTCACTGAAAGCGCGAGAGAGATGAAAGCTGAAAATTGGGCTGGGAAGGAAGGGGGCGAAAGTGCCCGGTATTGAAGTGGTTAAAAGGATAAATAGACAAACAGGAAAAAGAACCTGCTCTATGTGTCTGGGCCACAAAAATCTCCTCCTCGGATACCGGTGCTGGCTCAGTAGGCAAAGTAGCATGTAGAAAGAAATTTAATCCAGATGGCCGCACTCCAACAATAATTTCTTTATTAGTTAAAAACCATACAGCAAGAGATGGAATCAACAGCTAACATGTTTCAAACAGTAACTACTGGTGCTTACTCAGGCAGCTATGAGTGCACCTCTGCTCTTATTCATCCCAAAGGTGTTCTATCGGGTTGAGCTCAGGACTCTGTGCAGGACAGTCCTCCCCCCCCCCAAACTCGCTCATCCATGTCTTTATGGACCTTGCTTTGTGCACTGGTGGGCAGTCATGTTGGAACAGGAAGGGGTCGTCCCCAAACTGTTCCCACAAAGTTGGGAGCATGAAATTGCCCAAAATGTCTTGGGATGCTGACGCCTTAAGACCCCTTTCACACTGGGGCGCTTTTCAGGCGATACGGCGCTAAAAATATCGCCTGCAAAGCGCCCTGAAACAGCCGCTGCCTTCTCTCCAGTGAGAAAGCCCCGAGGGTTGCGGTGCGCTTGCGGGACGGTCAAAAAAAGTCCCGCAAGCCGCATCTTTGGAGTGCTGTAGGAGCGGCGTATTTACCGCTCCTAAACCGCCCCTTTTCATAGAAAACAATGCACAAAGCGGTGCTTTGCAGGTGGTTTAAGCCTTTTTTTTGCTGCTAGTGGAGGTTAAAACTGGCCCACTAGCGGCCGCTAAATATAGCACCGCATTAGCCGCAACGCCCCAGTGTGAAAGTAGCCTAAGAGTTCCCTTCACTGGAACTAAGGGGCCAAGCCCAACCCCTGAAAAAGAACCCCCCCCCCCCCCCCCCCCACACACACCATAATCCCCCTCCATCAAATGATTTGTTAGAGGGGGGATCCAGAAGTGTATTTCTGAGGTCAGGCACTGATGTTGGATGAGAAGGCCTGGCTCGCAGTCTCTGCTCATATTGATTCCAAAGGTGTTCTATGGGGTTGAGGTCAGGACTCTGTGCAGCCCAGACAAGTTCCTCCACCCCAAACTCGCTCATCCATGTCTTTATGGACCTTGCTTTGTGCACTGGTCCAAATCAGAAAGGGTGGAATTAAAGAGCAGTGCAAGCACGTCCCTTCCCTGCCTCTCCACTTCTTCCAATCAGAGAACACTTTGCATTCATTCACAAAATGAAAAGCAATATCTGAATGGTGTCCAATATGAGTGGCCAACCAACTCTATGCACAATGTATCAGGCCGGCCAGCTTGGCACGGAACCTGGAAGCATGTGGAGGGTCTCTGTAGTAGCAGCGTCTACTAAAGCGACTTCCAGCAGCACTGGCCAGGTATGGTATATACATAATTACACTGATCCCAGCTAACTAGGTTTAAAATATACCATACCTGGAATTAAGTTTGAAAGCTGGCCTTTTAGTTCTGTCAGCCTCCAGGGAGCCTTTCTAGTCAAAACAGATTTTGAAGCATTTTTCTTATTAGCGGTAAATCTTTTCCAGCTGAGTATTAAACAGCTAATATACATTTCCTTACCAACTCAGTTGTTAGCTGTTTTTATTCCTAGACGAGCTCCAAAAACACAAAAATAACGAACGAGTTACTGTTAACCCCTTGCAGTGATTGTAAAGCTCTACTTTTTCATTAAAATAATAAACTTGTTCTACTTACCTGCTCTGTGTAAGGGTTTTGCACAGAGCAGCCCCGATCCCGCTCTTCTGGGGTCCCCCAGCTGGCGATTTAGGCTCCTCCTCTTCCCCCCACCCCCCCATAGGCGACCGTTTGCTATGGGGGGGTACACGGGCATGCTCAAACCCGAGCTGGGCTGTTTCCATCTATTCAGGCACACAGCCCAGCTCTCAGCCCTGCCCCCTGTCCACAGGTTTTGACAGACAGCAGCAGGAGCCAATAGGAGAGAGAGGCTGCTGCAGACATGCACATCACTGGAGCGAGATTGGGCTCAGGTGAGTATTTAGGAGGGGGGGGCTGGGGAAAGGTGCACATAAAAGGTATTATACCTTAAAGTGATGTAAAGGCTGATCTTTTTTCTCTGGATTTGCACAGAGCAGCCCAGATCCTCCTCTACTTGGGTCCCTCTTCGGTTCTCCTGGCCCCTCCCTCCTGTTGAGTGCCCTCACAGCCAGCAGCTTGCCATAGGGGGAATCCAAGCCAGCCGAGTTATAGCGGAGCCCTTGTTGGGCCTGCCCCCTCTCTCTCCTGAGTCTCAAGGCTGGAATGGGCTACAAGACCATCGCCAAGCAACTTGGTGAGAGGGTGACAACAGTTGGTGCGATTATTCGCAAATAAAAGAAACACAAAATAACAGTCAATCTCCCTCAGTCTGGGGCTCCATGGAAGATCTCACCTCGTGGAGTTTCAATGATCACGAGAACTGTGAGGAATCATCCCAGAACTACATGGGAGAATCTTGTCAATGATCTCAAGGCAGTTGGGACCATAGTCACCAAGAAAACGATTGTTAACACTACGCCGTGAAGGACTAAAATCCTGCAGCGCCCGCAAGGTTCCCCTGCTCAAGAAAAACACATGTACAGACCCGTCTGAAGTTTGCTAATGAACATCTGAATGATTCAGAGGAGAACTGGGTGAAAGCGTTGTGGTCAGATGAGGCCACAATCAAGCTTTTTGGCATCAACTCACCTTGTTTGGAGGAGGAATGCTGCCTATGACTCCAAGAACACCATCATACATGGAGGTGGAAATATTATGCTTTGGGGGTGTTTCTCTGCTAAGGGGACAGGACAACTTCACTGCATTTAAGGGACGATGGACGAGGCCGCGTTACATCAAATCTTAGCGGAGAACCTCCTTCCCTCAACCAGGGCGTTGAAAATGGGTCACGGGTGGGTATTCCAGCATGACAAAGACCCAAAACACACGGCCACGGCAACAAAGGATTGTCTCAAGTAGAAGCACCTTAGGTCTTGGAGTTGCCTAGCCAGTCCCATAGAAAATATGTGGAAGGATCTGAAGGTTCAGGTTAAACTTCAGCCTCGAAAAACCTTAATGACTTAAGAGGGGATCTGCAAAGAGGAGTGGAGACAAAAACCCTCCTGAGATGTGTGCAAACCTGGTGGCCAACTACAGGAAACGTCTGACCTCTGATTGCCACCAAGGGTTTTGCCACCAAGTACTAAGCCATGTTTTGCGAAAGGGATCAAATACTTATTTCACTCATTAAAATGCAAATCAATGTATAACTTTTTTGAAATGCGTTTTTTCATAATTTTCTTGAATTATTCTCTCTCTCTCTCTCTCTCGGTTAAAATAAACCGACCAATAAAATTATAGACTGATCATTTGTCAGTGCGAAAACTTTCAAAATCAGCAGGGGATCAAATACTCCCTCACTGTATATTTACAGTAGAAGTGAAGGAAAAAGGTGGGCTACCCTTTTTTAACCACTTCCCGACCAGCGCACGACGATGTACGTCGACAGAATGGCACGGGCAGGCATATTGGCGTACAGGTACGTCCAATACTCAATGCCGCCCTGTCATCGGGAGCGCGCCGCCGGCGGCGCACTCCCGCGCTGGTCGGGACCCCCGTGAGTCCGGTCGCGGGACCCGCGGACTCGATCGCCGCGGGCATCCCCGCGATCGTCTCACGGAGCGGCCGAATGGAGCAAATGCCGAGTAAACAGCATTTCTCCATTCTGGCTAGCAACGAGTGACGCTGATCTCTGCTCCATGTGATTGGAGCAGAGATCAGTGTTCACTAAATGAAAGCCCAACCCCCCCACAGTTAATAACACACCCCTAGGAACACTTAACCCCTACACTGCCACCCACTGGTTAACCCCTTCACTGCCAGTGTCATTTACACAGGAATCACTGCATTTATATAGCAGTGATTAATGTATAAATGACAATGGTCCCAAAAATGTGTCAAAAATGTCCGATGTGTCCGCCACAATGTCGCAGTCACAATAAAAATCGCTGATCACCGCCATTACTAGTAAAAAAATAAATAATAAAAAATTATTAATAAAAATGCCATAAAACTATCCCTATTTTGTAAACGCTATAACTTTTGCGCAAACCAATAATCGCTTACTGCGATTTTTTTTTACCAAAAATATGTAGAAGAATACGTATCGGCCTAAACTGAGGGAAAAAAATGTTTTTTTATATATTTTTGGGGGATATTTATTATAACAAAAAGTAAAAAATAATGCGTTTTTTTCTAAATTGTCGCTCTATTTTTGGTTATAGCGCAAAAAATAAAAAATCGCAGAGGTGATCAAATACCACCAAAAGAAAGCTCTATTTGTGGGAAAAAAAGGACGTCAATTTTGTTTGGTAACCACGTCGCACGACCGCGCAATTGTCAGTTAAATCGACGCAGTGCCGAATCGCAAAAATGGGTCTGGTCTTTGACCAGCAAATTGGTCCGGTCTGAAAGTAGTTAAAAAAAAAAAAAATAAATAAAAAATCCCCTTTTTAAAAGGGACACCTCATCAAGATGGGATAGCCCACTTTTCTTCCTCACTTCTTTATGTTTTGTTCATATTTCATGTCTAGAGGTTTTCAACCACTTTAAAAATGCTTCAAGTACAGAAAAAAAATAAAAAAATACCCGATATCCAAAATCCTCTCTACAAACACTAAAATAAATCCAATAAAACTAAACATGGAATCATTTTATCCAAACTTCTGCGAATACATTTCTAAATCCATCCTCACGCCACTCATACTTAAAACGTGTTTATAAAGAGTCTCTATGGCAACAAAGTCTTTATTTATTTTTTTTTATACGAAACGCAAACTGCGTCCGCCACCCAGTGCGTTTGAATATTCGGCCACGTGAAGTACACACGTTTGGCGACGGGCGCAGTTTGCGGTGTTCATTTCAAAAAGAAAGACTTTGTTGTCATAGAGACTCTTTCTAAGCACGTTTTTAAGTACACATAAGAGGAGTCAACAGGGATTAGACTTGTATCCACAGGATTTCGGGTAACATTATTACATGTTTGCTTTTTTTATAGGATTTATTTTATTGTTTGTAAAGAGGATTTATAGAGACTTTAAGTGTTGTTTTTTTGCTATGTACATTTGGATACCAGTCTATAAAGATCTACAACACAGCAGCTGATCAGTCAAATAACAGATAGTCATTTTTTTATTTTTATAGCTTATAAGTAGTTGTTTTTTATTTTTGTTTTTTAATGAGAAAGAGAAAAAATATCTGTGGATCTGCCAGAAATCCACGATGTTCCTATCCTTTTTGGGGTTGCCGAGGTATTAGATTTTGAATACTTATATTGAGCCAGCTTGGCTCCATGTAAGGACTCATTTATACCTGCTTTGACCTTAAACACACATTAAACACTTAAGCCCCGGACCATTTGGCTGGCCAAAGACCAGAGCACTTTTTGCGATATGGCACTGCATCACTTTAAATGACAATTGCGCGGTCGTGCGACGTGGTGCCCAAATAAAATAGACGTCCTTTCTTTCCCACAAAGGGTTTTCTTTTGGTGGTATTTGATTGCCTCTGCGGTTTTTATTTTTTGCGCTATAA
Source organism: Lithobates pipiens (assembly GCF_037356315.1). NCBI lineage: Eukaryota > Metazoa > Chordata > Amphibia > Anura > Ranidae > Lithobates > Lithobates pipiens. Next base: position 50,311,410 of record NW_027507785.1, read on the forward strand.
ACAAAAAAAAGCGACAATTTTGAAAAGAAAAACGCATTATTTTTTACTTTTTGCTATAATAAATATCCCCCAAAAATATATATATAATAAAACATTTTTTTCCCTCAGTTTAGGCTGATAAGTATTCTTCTACATATTTTTGGGGGGAAAAAAATAAAAAATCGCAATAAGGGTTTATTGATTGGTTTTCAAAAAAGTTATAGCGTATAGTTATCAGCTCTGCCGATTCCCTACTCAGTATTAACCCCCAGCACTACTGATCCCCCCCCCCAGCTATACTGATCCCTTACTCAGTAGTAACCTTCAGCTCTGCTGATCCCCCGCTCAGTATTAACCCCCAGCACTGCTGGTCACCAACCCAGTATTAACCCCCAGCACTGTTGATCCCCACAGCTATAATGATCCCTCACTCAGTAGTAACCTTCAGCTCTGCTGATCCCCCAACTCAGTATTAACCCCCAGCACTGCTGCTCACCAACTCAGTATTAACCCCCAGCACTGCTGATCCCCCCCCCCCCCCAGCTATACTGATCCCTCACTCAGTAGTAACCTTCAGCTCTGCTGATCCCCCACTCAGTATTAACCCCCAGCACTGCTGATCACGAACTCAGTATTAACCCCCAGCACTGCTGATGCCCCCCAGCTATACTGATCCCTCACTCAGTAGTAACCTTCAGCTCTGCTGATCCCCCACTCTGTAGTAACCCCCAGCTCTGCTGAGCCTCTGGTTTTCTGATCCTCTTCTCCCCCTGCTCATCCCGTTATTTTGCTCCAATGGTGTGCACCACATGTGACATCTTGTAGTTTCTCCTGCTCCAGTCCCTCAGCTTGCTGATCCTCTGTATAATGTACACATGGCCTTCTCTGAGGTGGAGATCACAGCAAAACCCCTCCTTTCACCTTCGTTCATTTAGAGAATGCCTTTGTATTTAGTGGGGGGAAAAAAACTACCATGAATGGCAGAGGTGCTGAGCAAGTAACCCCCATGTAGTTACTGTGCAGAGAGGAAGATGCTTGCGCAGAACCCAGAAGATCACATTTATCACTGTAGACATACTAGACATAAATGGATTATCCTTGGTAATCCAATCAAGGTTCACTTGGACATTGGAGATCTTCCACAATACAGTAATTGTCTCATTTGATTCAATGCACTATGAGGCAGGGTGGCACAAACTCTACCCCTCAGAGTGCATCTGCCCTTACTGCCAGTTTATAAAGCTGGATGGTGTAAAAGAAAAAGCCATTGTCAACCAGAATTCCTCTGTAGATTTTTTAGGGGTTCCTTGAGCTGTGGATGATTACCCTCCAATTTCATGGTGCCTACATGGTTTTAGGGCCAACGCCACTTAGAGCCAGCTGCGTGACACGGATTGTCTTTTAAGCCGTTTGTAAGGAGGGCATTTTTCCCATTTTCCCAATGTAAGGAGCAATCTTTCCACTGACCCCCAATCTAAGGGGCATTTTGCCCTCTAGCCACCAATGTAAGGGGCATTTTCCCATTGTCCACCAATCTAAGGAACATTCTTCCCACAGATCACCAATGTAAGGAACATTCTTCTCACTGATCACCAATGTAAGGAACATTCTTCCCACTGATCACCAATGTAAGGAACATTCTTCTCACTGATCACCAATGTAAGGAACATTCTTCTCACTGATCACCAATGTAAGGAACATTCTTCCCACTGATCACCAATGTAAGGAACATTCTTCTCACTGATCACCAATGTAAGGAACATTCTTCCCACTGATCACCAATGTAAGGAACATTCTTCCCACTGACCACCAATGTAAGGAACATTCTTCTCACTGATCACCAATGTAAGGAACATTCTTCCCACTGATCACCAATGTAAGGAACATTCTTCCCACTGACCACCAATGTAAGGAACATTCTTCCCACTGACCACCAATGTAAGGAACATTCTTCCCACTGATCACCAATGTAAGGAACATTCTTCTCACTGATCACCAATGTAAGGAACATTCTTCCCACTGGTCACCAATGTAAGGAACATTCTTCCCACTGATCACCAATGTAAGGAACATTCTTCCCACTGACCACCAATGTAAGGAACATTCTTCCCACTGATCACCAATGTAAGGAACATTCTTCTCACTGATCACCAATGTAAGGAGCATTCTTCCCACTGATCACCAATGTAAGGAACATTCTTCCCACTGATCACCAATGTAAGGAACATTCTTCTCACTGATCACCAATGTAAGGAGCATTCTTCTCACTGATCACCAATGTAAGGAACATTCTTCCCACTGATCACCAATGTAAGGAACATTCTTCTCACTGATCACCAATGTAAGGAACATTCTTCTCACTGATCATCAATGCAAGGAACATTCTTCCCACTGATCACCAATGTAAGGAACATTCTTCTCACTGATCACCAATGTAAGGAACATTCTTCTCACTGATCACCAATGTAAGGAACATTCTTCTCACTGATCACCAATGTAAGGAATATTCTTCCCACTGATCACCAATGTAAGGAACATTCTTCCCACTGATCACCAATGTAAGGAACATTCTTCTCACTGATCACCAATGTAAGGAACATTCTTCTCACTGATCACCAATGTAAGGAGCATTCTTCTCACTGATCACCAATGTAAGGAGCATTCTTCTCACTGATCACCAATGTAAGGAGCATTCTTCTCACTGATCACCAATGTAAGGAACATTCTTCTCACTGATCACCAATGTAAGGAACATTCTTCCCACTGATCACCAATGTAAGGAACATTCTTCTCACTGATCACCAATGTAAGGAACATTCTTCTCACTGATCATCAATGCAAGGAACATTCTTCCCACTGATCACCAATGTAAGGAACATTCTTCTCACTGATCACCAATGTAAGGAACATTCTTCTCACTGATCACCAATGTAAGGAACATTCTTCTCACTGATCACCAATGTAAGGAATATTCTTCCCACTGATCACCAATGTAAGGAACATTCTTCTCACTGATCACCAATGTAAGGAACATTCTTCTCACTGATCACCAATGTAAGGAGCATTCTTCTCACTGATCACCAATGTAAGGAGCATTCTTCTCACTGATCACCAATGTAAGGAGCATTCTTCTCACTGATCACCAATGTAAGGAACATTCTTCTCACTGATCACCAATGTAAGGAACATTCTTCTCACTGATCACCAATGTAAGGAACATTCTTCTCACTGATCACCAATGTAAGGAACATTCTTCTCACTGATCACCAATGTAAGGAACATTCTTCTCACTGATCACCAATGTAAGGAGCATTCTTCTCACTGATCACCAATGTAAGGAACATTCTTCTCACTGATCACAAATGTAAGGAACATTCTTCCCACTGATCACCAATGTAAGGAACATTCTTCTCACTGATCAATGTAAGGAACATTCTTCCCACTGATCACCAATGTAAGGAACATTCTTCCCACTGATCACCAATGTAAGGAACATTCTTCTCACTGATCACCAATGTAAGGAACATTCTTCTCACTGATCACCAATGTAAGGAACATTCTTCTCACTGACCACCAATGTAAGGAGCATTCTTCTCACTGATCACCAATGTAAGGAGCATTCTTCTCACTGATCACCAATGTAAGGAACATTCTTCTCACTGATCAATGTAAGGAACATTCTTCCCACTGATCACCAATGTAAGGAACATTCTTCTCACTGATCACCAATGTAAGGAACATTCTTCTCACTGATCACCAATGTAAGGAACATTCTTCTCACTGACCACCAATGTAAGGAGCATTCTTCTCACTGATCACCAATGTAAGGAGCATTCTTCTCACTGATCACCAATGTAAGGAACATTCTTCCCACTGATCAATGTAAGGAACATTCTTCTCACTGATCACCAATGTAAGGAACATTCTTCCCACTGATCACCAATGTAAGGAACATTCTTCCCACTGATCACCAATGTAAGGAGCATTCTTCCCACTGATCATCAATGTAAGGAACATTCTTCTCACTGATCACCAATGTAAGGAACATTCTTCCCACTGATCACCAATGTAAGGAACATTCTTCTCACTGATCACCAATGTAAGGAACATTCTTCCCACTGACCACCAATGTAAGGAGCAATGTTTCCACTGACCTCCAATCTAAGGGGCATTTATTGCCCTCTAGCCACCAATGTAAGGGGCATTTTCCTACTGTCCACCAATTTAAGGAGCACTCTTCCCACTACCTACCAATGTAAGCATCATAGTTTCCACTGACCAACAAAGTAGGGAGCATTCTTCCCACTGACCCCCAACAAATTGGTTATAGCAGGGGTTCCCAAAACCTGAAAGGCTTTGTCTGGGATAAAGAGGTTGGATAAGCCTGTAGACATTGTACCCGCCCTGTACAGACGAAATGCTGCTAAACCCCACGAGGACCCCGATGACTACGGCTGTGGATGAAATAAAGATGACTCATAGGAAAATAAACTGAACGGCTCTCTGATAAAAGCACAGATGTTATAGACAATAATAACGGTTTAGCATTTGATTTTATATGTTGACTGAATTGTTTTTATTACACTATTCATTTCCTCTCTGTGCACTTTCTGGTTTATTACATGTGGGTGAAGGAAACAAACCTGAACTAACATACTCTGAACATTCTCTGACAACATTTTTTTTTTCTAATGCAAACAAGTTGTGTAGCGTCTTAATATGGGAAGCCAGTGCTGAGAGAATATGGGGACGGCAGCTGCTGACCTGCCTCTGAAAATACTAATTCTCTGGCTGTCATCCTAATCCCGTGATTCTTGGGGCACTGACCAGGAAAAACGACAGATTAGAAATATGCATAAAAGTGGGAGAAAAAAAGAAGCACACCATATAGAAACCTAAAAAAGTGGCAGCAGAAAAAAAAAAAAAAAAGAAAAAAGTGGTCCATCAAGTCTATTATTTAACCACTTCAATACCGAGCGCTTTTACCCCCTTCCTGCCCAGACCAATTTTCAGCTTTCAGCGCTGTCACACTTTGAATAACAATTACACGGTCATGCAACGCTATACTCAAACTACTTTTTTTTTAAAAACAGACAGAGCTACCTTTTGGTGGGATTTAATCATTATTTATTTTTTGCTAAGCAAACTAAAAAAAAAAAAAAGACAGAAAATTTTGAAAAAAATAAAGTTGTTCCGTTATAACATTTTGTAAATAAGTAATTTTTCTCCTTCACTGATGAGCACTGATGAGGAGGCACTAATATGCAGCACTGATGGGCATGCACTAATATGTGGCACTAATTGGCACTGACAGGCATCACTGATAATCAGTGCAGATGTCCCCCCCACTGAGGAAAGCTGCATATTGGCTCACCTCTCCTCACACACTGTCAGCGTGAGGAGAAGAATGGCGATAACCGGCATTTCCTATTTACACTGTGATTGGACACAGCTGATCACATGGTAAAGAGCCTACGTCATAGGCTCCTTACCGTAATCGGTGATGCAGTAAGTCCGAGCTACACACGGCCCCACTAATCACCATGCTGAGTGCCCCCTGGATGAGGATGCTGGGACTGTGACATCATAAGGGGCAGGGTCGTCATGTGACATTACAAGGGGCGGGGTCACCATGTGACATCACCCGTGACCCCGCCCCTTGCCCATATATAAGTCCCCGCACAACGCGTCGCTGCCATTGCGGCCAGAGAGCGTCGTGTCAACATCACAAGGAAGGAGAAGAGAAGAGAAGAAGGCGGCGGCAACAGAAGACCGGGCCAACGCTAGTAAAAGAGCTATAAGATAGCGGAGGCCCGGCAAGAAGAACCGAAGAGCTATTAAGGGGGGCTCCCAGATTCCGATAAGCCCCTCCCACCCGCAGACCCAGACAACCAACGGCCAGGGTTGTCAGGAAGAGGCCCTTGTCCTCAACATGGGGACAAGGTGCTTTGGGGTGGGGGGGCCTGCAGCCCCCTCTTCCCCAAAGCACCCCCTATTTTGAGGGCACGCGGCCTGGTACGGCCCGGAGGGGGGGGGGGAGGGAGCTCTTTCCCACGCCTTTTCCTGACCGGCCGTCGGTTTGTTCGCCGGATAGTCCGATCGTGTGTACGCAGCATTAGAGTCTTTCACCCATTGTTGTTTGTGCTAATTAACCCTGCAATTGTATGAAGGAGTTCTGTGTTGAGCTGAATGATAATGTGTAGTGTAGTTAGGGAGTCACATCGGCTGCTTCAAGGGATTGGTTAATTAGCTCATGTTAATTAGGTTTCTGGTTAAAGTTGTATTGTTAGAGGGGGACCTCCTCTTCTACTGTATATAAGATTTGTATTTTGGTTTTAATAAAACAGTCCATGTTCAGCAACTAAACAAGTATTGTCTTCTTTTGTGCTTGTGAGCGGTTGGAATATCTGATATCTATATTCAGACTGGGAGGAAGTGGTATATGACGAAACCACTCAAGAAGATGAGAGACGTTTCGTTACAATCACCATATGGACTTTGGTGTTTTAAATATGGTTTACATAGTGTGTCAGATTCACATCTACATTAGACAGCTCAACACTTTTTCTTTATATTATAATCATCTAATTGACTGATCAATCCATTCAGTTCTAGTAAAAAGAACGTTGGAGTTCAGCTTTACCACCACAATGCTACCCACCACCGCTAAAAGAAAAATTAAGTGGGATCTGCCCTCCTCCGTCTAGGTGGCTCAGATCAGAGGGCTGTAGGGTTGCTACCTCATCCCTTTAAGCCTGAACACATTAATTACACAGGTTCTATGGCTGTGTAAAAGTGTGTGTGTGTGTGTGTGTGTGTGTGTGTGTGTGTGTGTGTGTGTGTGTGTGTGTGTGTGTGTGTGTGTGTGTGTGTGTGTGTGTGTGTGTACACACACTGTATATAACTGCATATTCCCAACTGCTGCCTGTATCTCTCTCCAGTTATTGGAACATAACTTGGTATCCCATGCAGGTAACCTAAAAGCACAAGCACACTCCTCTCTATTTAGAAGAATTTACCACCTTTTGCGTTTCTCAGAATCCAGTCACTCTAATGGTCCGCCGCCAGACACCAGAGGTCAATTACAAAGAGATGATTCCACTTTTCAATCAGGAGAAAATAAATTGCTTTTGTGTTCTCTCTTCTCATCCGTTGCCACGTGTTGTGAAGGGAAGAACACGAAGGACTTTGATATAAGAACAATTTTGTGCAGATTACAGAGCATGATATGCTGCTCTGTTTCTACACAATGAGCTGCTGAAAGGACTCAATACAACCCATTAAAGCTGAGGTTTAAACCGTCCTTTTCTGATTTCGCCACCGCAGGCAATTCCTGGGCCCCTGTGCTTCCCTATGCAATACAGGCTCTCCTCTATATGACACTTCTCTCCCGACATACTCTGCACTGCTGTGTGCTCTTCGGCCTTCCTCTATCCAACCCTCCGCTCCCAAAATACTCTGCACTGCTGGAGGACTCTGCTCCTTCCTCTATCCAACTCTCCTCTCCTGAAATACTCTGCACTGCTGGAGGACTCTGCTCCTTCCTCTATCCAGCTCTCCTCTCCTGAAATACTCTGCACTGCTGGAGGACTCTGCTCCTTCCTCTATCCAGCTCTCCTCTCCTGAAATACTCTGCACTGCTGTGGGCTCTGCTCCTTCCTCTATCCAGCTCTCCTCTCCTGAAATACTCTGCACTGCTGGAGGACTCTGCTCCTTCCTCTATCAAGCTCTCCTCTCCTGAAATACTCTGCACTGCTGGATGACTCTGCTCCTTCCTCTATCCAGCTCTCCTCTCCTGAAATACTCTGCATTTCTGTGGGCTCTGCTCCTTCCTCTGACTCTCCTCTCCTGAAATGCTCTGCTGGAGGACTCTGCTCCTTCCACTACCTAACTCGCCTTTCCTGAAATAATCTGCTCCTTCCTCCAACTCACCTCTCATGAAATACTCTGCACTGCTGTGGGCTCTGCTCCTTCCTCCATCCAACTCTCCTCTCCTGAAATACTTTGCACTGCTGGAGGACTCTGCTCATTCCAGTACCTAACTCTCCTTTCCTGAAATACTCTGCTCCTTCCTATAACTCACCTCTCTTAAAATACTCTGTTGGTGGAATTTTCTCCTTCCTCTATCCAACTCTGCACTGTTAGAGGACTCTGCTCCTTCCTTTATAACCCTCCTCTCCTGAAATACTCTTCATTGCTGTGGGCTCTGATCCTTCCTCTATCTGACTCTCCTCTCCTGAAATATTATGCACTGCATGAAGACTCTGCTCCACTCCTTCCTCTATCTGACTCTCCTCTCCACTTCTGTGGGCTCTGCTCCTTGCTCTATCTGACGATCCTCTCCTGAAATACTCTGCACTGCTGGGGGACTCTGCTCCTTCTATCCAACTCTCCTCTCCTGAAATACTCTGCCCTGCTGGAAAGTTCTGCTCTGTGCTCTGACTTTCCTCTCCTGAAATACTCTCCCTCGCCCCCTCCTGTCCATATCCTCACTGCAGTTGGGGATTTTGCAGAGCAGTGTTGGCAGCTCTGCACATGCTCAGTTTTTGTGAGTTTTTATGCTGAGCTTGCAGGATGCGGTTTGCAGGACTTTTTCTAGTGTCCCGCTAGCGCACCGCCCGGGTGTGAAAGCACCCATTGCAATGTGGTGAGTTTTAAAATAAAAATAAAGGGTTTAGGTCTCAGCATCCCCCCACACCACCTCCCCCCCCTTTTACTTACCCAAGCCCTCATTTGATCCAGCGCCATGCACAGCTGCAGCTCTTCTCTCCCCTCACTTCTGGGTCCCACTGACCAAGAGCCATAGGCTTCCATTTCTGTCAATCAAAGCCAGTAACGAGGAAGTGGGGGGCAGACCAGAGATCTGCTGTCTGTGTCAATGAATGCAGCAGTTGGGTTTGGGTGCAAGCACACACATGCCCCCATGGGTAGTGGCTTCCTATGGCGGTACTGGACAGAGGGGAGGGGCCAGTAGCGCTGGCAGGGGAGCCGAAAAGAGAAGGTTTGCAGCCGTTCTCTGCAATTCAATTGCATAGAGTAGGTAAGTATATACATGTGTATTTAAAAAAAAAAAATGATTGACTTTTACAAATCACTTTAATCATAGCTCCCCCTTGTACTTACCCGAGCCGGTCTCGATCCAGCGGTGTGTACAAGAACAGAGGCGCTCGCTCTCATCTCACTGGAGTGTTGTTGTTTAAAGGGATACTTTGTTTTGCTGCAATTAGTGAAACAAGGATGCCGCCATACCTGATTGTGGATTTAGCGAGTCGCACTGTGAATTGTACATATGCACATATTCCTGGTGTCGCCGAATCATCTGCTGCTTGGTGCCGTGAGTGGACAGGCCAGCCTCCTTCATCCTCTTCCGTAGGTCTCGTTCCGACAGAAGATTGTACACCACTTTGGTGATGGGCCTCCGTTTCTGTCCAGAACTGCATTTGTTAAGAGAGAGAAAAGAAAAATAAGAGAAGGTCCTGAAACTAGGGATACACAGATAGTAATTTTTTTTTTTTTTTTTACGATTACCGATACTTTTTTTTTAGTACTCGCCGATACCAATTACCGATACCTACCGCAACTGTTTTGTTTTCACTTCAGCTGTCAGCAATGGTACAAAGCATTGAAAAGTTATTTACAAAATTCGATTTTTTTAAATTTTGCGCTATTTCAATCTGAAATGTGTTAATATATGTTTAAAAATATTCACTAACAAAGCAAACAAAAAATTTTTAATTGTTTATTGTTTATAAAATAGACGTGAAAAAAAAAAAGCAGGAAAATAATTAGATGGGGAATAGGGAGTTAATTAAGGCTGATTAGAGTAAATTAAGGGTTAATAAGGGATTAAACAGAGGAACATTTGTTCATCGCTTTGATCTGCAGTTGAAGAAACAGAAAGTTTTAAAAAGAAACAATGTTTCTTTTCATTTTAGTGTTTCAGCAGCTGAGCAATGTTGTTAATAAACATTGCTGGCTGCTTCTTTTTTTTTTTTTTTTGACAGCTCCAATTACCGGACTTCTTTAACACTTCAGCTGTCAACAGGGGAGACCCGCTGACAGCTCAAAGAACCGAGTATGAAAGTATCGGTTTCAGGTATCGGTGCTTGTACAAATACTCTGTATCAGCACTGATACTGATACTAGTATCGGTGCAACCCTACCTGAAACTCCATTATAAATAATCTCTATACCTCCAGCTCAATATTCTTCATGTTGCACTAAGATTTTGTTCATAATGGCGGTGGATGTGGAAGGTATCCAACTCCCAAGATATTCGCCAAGCTTCGTAAACACTCTGTGCACACTGTTATTCTGCTGGGAAATTGATGGCACTCGGCAGACTCCTCGTGTACAGTAAATATTTATGGTGTAATGTAGAGTTATGTTCGAGGGAATCTGATCTGCACAGATATGAGCTGCTAGAACAATAAAAAAATGTTCTGCTGAAATGAAAATTAAAACTAGTTTTTTCTTGTTTTGGACAATGGTGCCATTTGTTTTTACATACTAGGCTTCATAAAAAGTGGGCATTTAGGCCTGGTGCATGAGGCTCTGGTGTTTATCTATGGCTGGAGGGTACATGTGCACCAGCCCCGATTTCAGAAACCTACAAAACTCTGAGAGTCAGACAGCTGATGGCCCTCCACGGTGCACCCAGTGGTACTTCTGTTTAGGGCAGTGTGCACCCAGGGATGAATGCCTGGGTCGCAGACTGCTTGCGTTCTGGGCATTTGTCCCCAGGCACATACAGTCCTAAACATACATACCACTAGGGGCACTGCCCGACCCCATCCAGCCACAGAAACTGCTATCCCCTGCTAGCACCTTTCTATATGGGTGTAACATGTTACAAAAGGTGAACTTATACTTTAAGGCAGGGGTCTCCAAAATGCGGCCCGTGGATCGAATGTGGCCCCTTGCTTGGTTTTATCCAGCCCCTGGGGCACTATTCCTTTCACTGATATAAGGTACTTATTCCTTCAACTTACACCAAACATGGGGCACTATTTCTCCCACTGACACAGACAATGGGGTACTTATTCCTTTCACCAGAGATGATTTTGGGGCGCTATTCCTCACACTGACACCAATAAGGCAATTTTTTTTTTTTTTTACTCCCACTAACCAAAGTCTATGGCATGGTTTACTCCCTCTGATTCTAGGGCATTTTCTACTCCCACTGGCCACAGTCCGACCTCCCCAAAGTTTGAAGGGCAGCTAACTGACCCTTTGTTTGGAAACCCCTGCTTTAAAAATGGTTGCTTAGCCACTATAATACAATTCATTTCATTTGGCCCTGGTCTATCACCTGAAATTTCTGGCTGATCCTGCCTGGCTATACCCTTTCCCTGTAAACTGACAACGGTTTATCATGGCTGCTGAGCCCTGACGCCCCCCCCCGCTGAAGTTACATTGAACTTTAACAGTCTGTGCCTTATAAAATCAAGCCATTCTATGCCTGATTTCAGAGCGCCGCTTGCTGCTCAAGTGACCGGCCGCCTCTTTCAACCTGACAGCGGCCGAAAAAAACCCGCTGACGTCAGGAGGAGAGGCGGCCGGTCACCTGAGCGCTGCTCTGAAATCAGGTATAGAATGGCTTATTTTTATAAAGCACAGACACTGGGGCACACAGCATTATTAAACAGAGAGGATAGTGTGAAACTGCTGATGATGGAGGCACGTAAACTGACCACGGTGTCAGGGCTCAGCAGCCATGATAAACCGTGATCAGTTTACATGGGGGAGGTTATTGCTCGGCAGAATCAGCCAGGTATTCCAGGTGTTAGGCTGGATTCACACCTATGCATTTTTTGTGCTTTTTGCATTTTGCAGATTTGCAATACAGTCCATTTAACATGGTTTCCTATGGAACACGTTCTGTAGTGCAAATCTGCAAAATGCAAAAAGCACAAAAAAATGCCATAGGTGTGAATCCAGCCACAGGGGGCCAAATGACATAGCATAGGCACTGTGCTGTTATACATTCTTTTTAAAACAGTGGTCTCCAAACTGCAGCCCCAGGGCCAGATGTGACCCTTTCCTTGCCTCTATCTGGCCGTTGGGGCACCATTTCATCCACAACTGACACTAATGATGGAGCACCATTCTTCCCACTGACACCAGTGATGGGACACCATTCCTTCCACCGATACCAACAATGGGGCATAAATTGCTCCTACTAAAACTAATGATGGGGCATTTGAGGCTAGGGCATGTTCTACTCCCACTGGCCCTCCTGTTTATAAAGTTCGGAGTTCCCTGCTTTAAAGGAACAGGATAATTTTTTTTTAATTTTTTTAGGGTAACACTTTAAGGTAAAAAAAAAAAAAAAAAAAAAAACGTGCAGCTTTAGAACCATATTATGTAAAAAAAAAAAAAAAAATAATAATAATAATCGCACCATTGGCCAAAGCGATAAAAGTCATTTTTATTTTCGTTTTAACACCTTTTTTCATCGTTCTAGCAGGATAATTTACATTTGCACGCTTGCTTGATTTGCCTACATGTGTTGCATTCTTCAAGTGTGCCAAAAGTACATGTGGATTGCTCATATCTGTTCAGAAATAAATATAACTGTACGTTTCACCAAAAACATTTACTATTCTATTCCTGATGGTCACTCACGAGCACCTACCACATTGCACTGGCAAGTTTAATCAATTCCTGCCAGGCGGGGAGCGTATGCAGCGAGGCTGTCAGACTTCCCTCCCAGTACGCAATGTTTATCTGACGGCTGGAGGAATTTCACGGTCTGGGTTTTGTTTTGCATGAAAAGAATAAAAGTGGAAATCACAACAGGCTGCTGAAAATTCAATTACCTTAAATGCTATAAAGGTGTGGGAATATCAATACATGTGTTTTTACTTTGCTGTACCATTGCAGAGAAACGGGCGATACATCAGCCAGAAGTCAGCGAGTGCTGGGAAACGTACATAAATACAGACTGTGGCTAGATGCCATTTTCTCAGCTTTAGGTTGTGGGCATATGAGCTGTAAAGTAAATATGTGGCCAGGCTACAGACATTCAATTATTTACAGACCTTTAGCAAGCAATGAATGAGCTTTAACGTAAGCGCTCACTGACCACTGGAGCTGCAGGCACTGTGGAGCAATTCAGTCTCAGTTTACAACAGAAACTCTCTTTCGGCGGCTCGGCTTTCCCCCGATTTCCAATCCCAGCACTTAGGCTAGGTTCACACTAGTCAACGCTCTGAAAAGTGATCCGCAGTGCATTGCCCCGCTGTTTCCTCATCTTCCAAACAGCAGTTTATAATGAGGCTAATGTGCAGCTCCTGGTTGCAGAGTGAGCCCATTGACTTGAATGGCAGGATTTGACAGATCTGCCGTCTGTCAATTCAGTATGTCGCACTAAATTTGATGCAGCACGAAGTATTGTGGTCATGGCATGTGAACAGCCTCCCCTGGCTGTTTAACCTTCAAGTGGGCAGCCAGGTGGTGGTAAAACCGTGGCTCAGCTGGTTGTATTTACTGCCACACCAGTGCTGACTCGGCAGCTCATCTCACCCTACCAGCAATGATTTAACAGCTCAGCAGGGGAGCAGCGCGAGTTGAGCTGCTGCGACGCTGCAGGAAGGGGGCAGCAGCTGGAGCTGAGCTGCTGTGGCACTGCAGCAAGGGGGAAAACAATTTTGAATGAGCTGCTGTGGTACTGCAGAGAGGGGGCAGCAGTTGGAGCTGAGCTTCTGCGGCACTGCGGGGAGGGGACAGCAGCTGGAGCTGAGCTGCTGTGGCAGCTCTGCACATGCTCAGTTTTTGAGTTTTTATGCTGAGCTTGGAGGACTTTTTCTAGTGTCCCACTAGCGCACCGCCCGGGTGTGAAAGCACCTATTGCAATGAATGGGAGGCAGTTTTCAGGCGCTATTTCTAGCATTAAAACGCCTGAAAACTGCTACAGTGTGAAAGGGGTCTTAAGGTAAACAAAAACCTGCATGTAGCTCCCCCTGGAATTGAGCTGCTGTGGCACTGCAGCGAGGGGAAAACAATATTGAATGAGCTGCTGTGGCACTGTAGAGAGGGGGAAGCAGTTGGAGCTGAGCTGCTGTGGCACTGCAGCAAGGGGGCAACAATTTTGAATGGGCTGCTGCGGCACTGCAGGGAAGGGGCAGCAGCTGGAGCTGAGCTGTTGTGGCACTGCAGGAAGGGGGCAGAAGCTGGAGTTGAGCTGCTGTGACACCGCAGGAGAGGGGGCAGTAATTTTAAATGAGCTGCTGCGGCGCTGCAGGGAGGGGGCAGCAGTTGGAGCTGAGCTGCTGCTGCAATGCAAGGAGGGGACAGCAATTTTAAATGAGCTGCTGCGGCACTGCAGAGAGGGGGCAGCAGCTGAAGCTGAGCTGCTGTGGCACTGTAGAGAGGGGGCAGCAGTTGCAGATGAGCTGCTGTGGCACTGCAGGGAGGGGGCAGCAGCTGGACCTGAGCTGCTGTGGCACTGCAGAGAGGGGGCAGCAGTTGCAGATGAGCTGCTGTGGCACTGCAGGGAGAGGGCAGCAGCTGGAGCTGAGCTTTGATGGCACTGCAGGGAGGGGGCAGCAGCTGGAGCGGAGCTTCTGTGGCACCACAGGGAGGGGGCAGCTGATGGAGCTGAGCTTCTGTGGCACCGCAGGGAGGGGGCAGCAGCTGGAGCTGAGCTTCTGTGGCACTGCAGGGAGGGGGCAGCAACTGAAGCTGAGTTGCTGTGGCAGTGGTGAGTTCAGAAAGCAGATGGAGCTGAGCTGCTGAGATCTGCTGGAAGATGGGAGCAGAGATTTTAGCAATTGGGTTTAAATATAAGATTTTAGCTAGTGGGTTTACATTAACTTTAAAAACAGTAGGGGAAAAAAAAAAGACAGACAATCTAGTTAAAGAAAAAAAAATTGCTGTTTTTAAATAATTTAACTAAAATGAGCTGAGCTTATTAAGACTCTCCCCGCCCGTGCAATAAAGTGCTGTAATGAAATGGATTATTGAACTGTGGATTGTGTTTGTTTTCATATAAGTGGTGTAATTAGGAAGTTCTTTGACAGAGCAACAAATCAATCCAAGGAATCTGGCACAAAATATAAAAAGGATGTTTATAACTCAGCCAAAGATCTTTCACAAAGTGCACTTCATTTTTTTTTTTTTTTTATACTTAAATACAAGTTTAAAGCCGAGCCTCCGGGCACAAAGCTCTGATTTAAATATATTTCCCAATAGCCACAAAGAATATACTGTAAATCCAATTTTGTGTGTACTATATGTCTTCACAAGTTCAGATATTACTTTGTAACGTATCAGTGACATCATCACTGTGCTGTACATAGTCTGTACAGAGAGCAGAGCTCTGGGAGGGACCCAGAAGGCCCCACCCACTACAGGAGGGGGCGGAGACAAGACCAGTCCCCCTGCACCAGAGAGAGAGGGCAAAAGTGAGCTGTTTTTATTACAGGAAGTCTCACACTGGATTACTGCACAGATCTGGAAGAAATAGACCGAGATTCAAGAAGACGTCACACAATGAATGGATTTAGAAAATATTAGCCTATCTTTAGTGCATACCGGCAAAATACAAGCAGAATAAACTTCAGATTTAAAGCACAACGTTAATGGTTAAAGTGAACCTTAACTACTTAAGGACCGGAAGGATCTGGCCCCTTTAATGACCGGGCCATTTTTTGCGATAGGGCACTGTGTCGCTTTAACTGACAATTGTGCGGTCCTGCGGCGCTGTACCCAAACAAAAAACTTACGTCCTTTTTTTCCCCCACAAATCGAGCTTTCTTATGCTGGTATTTGATCACGTGGGCGTTTTTATTTTTTGCGCTATAAACAAAGACCAACAACCTTTTTTTTGCTACAATAACATATCCTAAAAATATATATATAAAAAAACGAAATTTATTCATCAGTTTAGGTCGATATATTTTCTTCTACATATTTTTGGTTTAAAAAAATTGCAATAGTTTGTACAAAAGTCGCATCTACAAACTATGGGATAGATTTAGGGACACTTTAATTTTTTTTTATTGTTTTTATTAGTAAGGGAAGCGATCTGCGATTTTTGGTGGGACTGTGACATTACGGTGGACAAATTTGACCCCAAATTACACTTTTTGGGGACCAATGACATTATTAGTGATCAGTGCAATAAAATTGCACTGGGAGGGAAGGGGTTAACACTAGGGGGCGATCAAGGGATTAAGTGTGTTCCCTCAGCGTGTTCTAACTGTAGGAGGGGTGGGCTACCAGGGACATGTCTCCTGTCAGAATGGGGATCCGCTTGTTTACACTGGTGGATCCCCATACTGCCTCTGTACTAGGCAATCGTAGGTCGCCAGGGGACATTGTGTCTGTCCAACCCACAAGCAGGCTCCCACAGCGTGAGCCTGCTGACCGCAACTGCACCTACCACATCGATTCACGCAGGAGAGCCGACCTGCCCCCGTATAACGACGGAGGCTGGTCGGCAAGTGGTAAAAGTGATTGTAAAGGGGAAAAAAAATTAAAAATCTCTATACTTACCTGCTTTGTGAAATGGAATTGCAGAGAGCGGCTCGATCATCATCTTCTTGGGTCCCCCGTGGCGCTCTTGGCTCCTCCTCTGTCCACTGCCAATGGGGGCACTAGTGCATGCTCGCTGCCGCGTTCATTGACACAGACAGTGGGTCACATCCCTGTAACCCCCCCCCCCCCCCCCCGACTGACAGCACTGGGAGCCGATGGCTCCCGGTGCCCCAGCAAAGCCAGTGAGACCCGGAAGTGAGTGGAGAGAAGAGCTGCAGATGTGCACAGTACTGGATCAAATGAGGGCTCAGATAAGTAAAGGGGGAGATTAGGGGTCATATTTGATGCCTAATTTTTTTTTTTTTTTAACTTAACACAAGGAATGCATTAGGGTAAAAAAAAAAAGTTTAGTCTTTAAAATCACTCTAACTTATGTGTGGATCGTGTTCATCCCAACCCTAGAGGAGGAGACTTTGATAAGGCTCTCCTTCAACAGGAGCTGGATATCGAATTTGAACGCTACCTTCCCACCAGGCCTGAATGAGGTCTTTAATCTCAAACCATTCTTACCAGGCTTCTCCGCTGGAGATTTTGATTGGGACCTGTAAAGCTCATGTTACTTTCTATCTTTCAAGCTGTAGGCCATATCCTTTTATTTTGATTAGTGTAATCATTTTGTATTCTCTCCTTTGGGGCCTTTTCTTTACTTGGGCTTGTTATGCAATCGTGGGCTCCCTTCCTGTGAGTCCGCACTTGCGCAATTGGGGCACTTTCACCCTGCCGCTGGTCGCTGCCCGTCTGCTGTGTCGGCAGCTCCGTCGACGTCTGACATTCAATCAATCGGTTCAATCAATCGGATGACCCTGCCGATCACCTACTAAACACTACCTTTACTCATTGGATGGTCACTGTATGTTCAAGCTTGGCCCCTCCCCCATATGTCTTTTATTAGCCAGGTAGGTTTGTATTCACTTTTGCTGCACAGCCCGAATGGCATACACGCCTTATATCTCTGCAATATAAGATATTAAAAACCAGACAGGTGAGCATTACTGGCGTATTATCTCTGGACGTTCCGAGCACTGCCCTCTCTGGTTGACTTCTTACTAATGAAGAAGTCCGTCCAAGGGGTGCAGCTAATTTGGTTTTTCATACACTGGCTTTATATTGAGCCAACTCCTGGCACTTTTTTGTAAACATACTTATTGCATTATTTTTCTTCTTCTCTATGTTAGGTTCGCTTGTCCAAGCTTTTTTTGGCTTAATCCTTGTGAGCATTGATGTGTTGTGCGGTGAGGCAAGCGCTGCTACCTTCCAATATATAGTTGTAGCACTGACCCCCGAAGGAGCGGCTGATTTAATTGGGCTTACCGTTACCTTCTAGACCTTGTGTATGTCTAGGGGTTTCCCCGAGATAGATGGTCCAAGAACTGCAGAGACTGACAGCAGACCCACTTAACCGGTTCCCAACCAGCGCACGACGATGTACGTCGACAGAATGGCACGGGCAGGCATATTGGCGTACAGGTACGTCCAATATTCAATGCCGCCCTCCCACGCTGGTCGGGATCCCCCTGAGTTCGGTCGCGGGACCCGCGGACACGATCGCCGCGGGCATCCCCGCGATCGTCTCACGGGACGGCTGAATGGAGGAAATGCCGTGTAAACAGAATTTCTCCATTCTGCCTAGCAACTAGTGATGCTGATCTCTGCTCCATGTGATTGGAGCAGAGATCAGTGTTCGATAAATGAAAGCCCAACCCCCCCCACAGTTAGTAACACATCCCTAGGAACACTTAACCCCTACACTGCCACCTACTGGTTAACCCCTTCACTGCCAGTGTCATTTACTGTATAAATGACAATGGTCCCAAAAATGTGTCAAAAATGTCCGATGGGTCCCCCACAATGTCGCAGTCACAATAAAATATATAATTAAATAAATAAAATAAATAAAAAAAAATAAAAAAATCGCTGATCGCTGCCATTACTAGTAAAAAAAAAAAATAATAAAAAATTATTAATGAAATGCTATAAAACTATACCTATTTTGTAAACGCTATAACTTTTCCACAAACCAATCAATAATCGCTTATTGCGATTTTTTTAACCAAAAATATGTAGAAGAATACGTATCGGCCTAAACTCAGGGGAAAAAAATGTTTTTTTATATATTTTTGGGGGATATTTATTATAACAAAAAGTAAAAAATAATGCGTCTTTTTCAAAATTGTCGCTCTATTTTTGTTTATAGCGCAAAAAATAAAAACCGCAGAGGTGATCAAATATCACCAAAAGAAAGCTCTATTTGTGGGGAAAAAAAAGGACGTCAATTTTGTTTGGGAGCCACGTCGCACAACCGCGCAATTGTCAGTTAAAGCGACGCAGTGCCGAATCGCAAAAAGTGGTCTGGTCTTTGACCAGCAAAATGGTCCGGTCTGAAAGTGGTTAAGGGATTTTTATTTGCAAGATGAATAAATGAAACACCGTCTCTCAAAGTAGGGTTAGAGGGTTTAGGTAGGAAAGTCCAGGTACTCTTGGAATGAAGTCAAATAGATAAAAGAGTCTCTCACATTAGGAAATCCAGAGAATAGACATTCACAGCTGGATCCTGGTGCCAAGGTTCGCCATCACTGGAGTAGACCTTCAGCAGAGGGGGAAAGCACTGGAGCTGGGTGTAAGGTAAGTGGTAGAACCTATGCTGTGTGCCCCCCACCCCCATAATAAGCATTTAACCCTTGCAGAGCGAAGGAGTGGGGAAGCCAACTGCAAGGGGGCATTTTTTTTTTAGAATTCTTGGGAGTTTAATTTAATTCAAAATGATTAATGCTTCACAGGAAGAAGACAGAGTGGTCCGGGTCCTTTATTCCATTATCAGATTTTATGCTTCGGATAAGCTTCTTTTCCAGCTGCAGCGGGCACAAAATGTCATTGAGAAATGTACAGAAGAATTGGAGTCCTTGTGATGGCATCTATCTTTGCTTATCAACAAACATACACTCCGGTCCTGACATGAGAGAGGACTATTCCCTCTACAAATAACAACCAGAGCAGGCACAGGCATTATCCAAAACGCACGGTACGACAGATCACCTGTGTGCATTCAATCTGTCCTCTAGTTAGCTTAGCATGTCTGTTCAATAAATCAACTGTCTGCTTACAAGACGCACTCCGCTCGATCGCTCCGCATGTCTTCTTGGCTCTTCTGTCTGTATTGTGACAGATGAAATGTCATTATCCACCGACAGGAACAGAAGAAGCAGAGAGGTTGCCCTATAGAAACACACTAAATAATTTGGTGGAACAAAAAAAAAAAAAAAAAATGCAGAAAAAAGGCCAAAAGCTTGACGCTTCTATGGTGCTGGGTGCAGAAGCAGAACCCTACAGGCCTGATGCGCTTCCTCTCTTATATAGGGGACCAAAAGTCCTCTATGTGATACTATATTGTCATGACAGGTTCTCTTTAGGCCGCTGACGTCTCCCCTGCCAAGCATTGAAGCTAATGGAGTGCGGATCACATGCCATTAGCTTCTTCCCTGACCACGGCAACCAGGAAAAGTGACAGCCAAAACAAGGTAGGAGAGGTCAGCAAACGGACTTTCGCTGGTCTTCCACCCCTCTATCAGCAGCACCCGCAATGGCAGTTCCAGGTCCACAGGTGGGACAGCGGAGCCCAGGAAACATGCAGGGGGCCCCACACAGGGGAGAGAACAAATGTACTATTATGGGTGTACAGCCACCTTCAAAAGGCTAGCCAATGATAGTGCCTGTGGTTTCCCTGAAGCCCATATTGTCCCCATGCCTGACTTGCTATGCCTTGTTCTGCACTGTGTCTCTGGGTGCAGGCAGCCATGCTGATAGAGGAGCAGGGCTTTGCTGATATATCCATAACAAGATGGAAGCAGGGAGATCTTTGCACCACAGGTCCTCAGGCACAGCTTTCTCTCCAGCAAGGGGAATGGTGATCAGCACAGTAGTTACATCAACAAATCGCACTCAAGTTCTCCTGAGCTTAGCAATTAGAGGCAGCAGTGCCTTAAATCAGAGGCCTCCAAACTAAGGCCCGAAGGCCACATCCGGCCCACAACAACTATCCATGAAAATAACACGACTGACTGGCAATGGATGTGCCAGTCTGTGTATGGCAATATGGAGATTGGCACATCCACTGCTAGCGAGCTGTAACACCTTCCCACAGTCACCAGCAACGATTACCACCAGCATGCCCAAAATAAATTTACAGGACTATTGGACTTCCTCTATTCAGACTTTCTTCACCTCTAAGATTATGCCCAGCTGTTCTGCTGCCTGATAGGTAAAGAGGGACTCTGCTAGGCACATGGATGTAAGGGGGGGGGGGGACTCTGCTAGGCACATGGATGTAAGGGGGGGGGGGAGACTCTGCTAGGCACATGGATGTAAGGGGGGGGCGGAGACTCTGCTAGGCACATGGATGTAAGGGGGGGGCGGAGACTCTGCTAGGCACATGGATGTAAGGGGGGGGGGGGGCCTCTGCTAGGCACATGGATGTAAGGGGGGGGGGGACTCTTCTAGGCACATGGATGTAAGGGGGGGGGACTCTGCTAGGCACATGGATGTAAGGGGGGGGGGACTCTGCTAGGCACATGGATGTAAGGGGGGGGGACTCTGCTAGGCACATGGATGTAAGGGGGGGGGGGACTCTGCTAGGCACATGGATGTAAGGGGGGGGGACTCTGCTAGGCACATGGATGTAAGGGGGGGGGACTCTGCTAGGCACATGGATGTAAGGGGGGGGGGACTCTGCTAGGCACATGGATGTAAGGGGGGGGGACTCTGCTAGGCACATGGATGTAAGGGGGGGGGACTCTGCTAGGCACATGGATGTAAGGGGGGGGGACTCTGCTAGGCACATGGATGTAAGGGGGGGGACTCTGCTAGGCACATGGATGTAAGGGGGGGGACTCTGCTAGGCACATGGATGTAAGGGGGGGTGGACTCTGCTAGGCACATGGATGTAAGGGGGGGGGACTCTGCTAGGCACATGGATGTAAGGGGGGGGGGGGGGACTCTGCTAGGCACATGGATGTAAGGGGGGGGACTCTGCTAGGCACATGGCTGTAAGGGGGGGGGGGACTCTGCTAGGCACATGGATGTAAGGGGGGGGGGACTCTGCTAGGCACATGGCTGTAAGGGGGGGGAACTCTGCTAGGCACATGGCTGTAAGGGGGGGGGACTCTGCTAGGCACATGGCTGTAAGGGGGGGGGACTCTGCTAGGCACATGGCTGTAAGGGGGGGGGACTCTGCTAGGCACATGGCTGTAAGGGGGGGGGACTCTGCTAGGCACATGGCTGTAAGGGGGGGGGGGACTCTGCTAGGCACATGGCTGTAAGGGGGGGGGGGGACTCTGCTAGGCACACGGCTGTAAGGGGGGGGGGACTCTGCTAGGCACATGGCTGTAAGGGGGGGGGACTCTGCTAGGCACATGGCTGTAAGGGGGGGGGGGACTCTGCTAGGCACATGGCTGTAAGGGGGGGGACTCTGCTAGGCACATGGATTTAAGGGGGGGGGGGAACTCCGCTAGGCACATGGATTTAAGGGGGGGGGAACTCCGCTAGGCACATGGATTTAAGGGGGGGGGGACTTTGCTAGGCACGCATGAATATCGAGAGGGGGGAATCCGTTAAGCACGCATGGATATCGAGAGGGGGGAATCTGCTAGGCACGCATGGATATGGAGGGTCGGGGGGACTCTGCTGGGCACGCATGAATATAGAGGGTCGGGGGGACTCTGCTGGGCACGCATGGATATGGAGGGTCGGGGGGACTCTGCTGGGCACGCATGAATATGGAGGGCCGGGGGGGAAGACTCTGCACGGGCCCACATGGAGGGCCGGGGGGGGAGGGGGACACATGGCTGTAAGGGTGGACACTGCTGGGGACACACTGATGTAAAGGTGTCATTGCTGGTCACACTACACATATGTATACAGTATGTGTAGTGCATGTGTGTAACTATGAGGCTCCAGGCATCTGAAGTGCGCTGCTAATCTTCAAAAAGGTCGTTTTTTTTTAGGGGACTGCTTAGGCAAAATTAAAATTAATTAAAATTAAAACCGGGTCCATTCATCTCTGCAAGAACTAATTGTCCGATATCATTTAGTAGCCATTGTGTGAATTGCCAAGGTAACAATGTGCCAACCTGCCTACAATACTACAAAGGCCGACATTTCAGAAGGTCAGACTCTCGTTTTATATATTCGGTTTGTGAGACTTTTAGGAAGCAGCAACAAGGGCCCCCGAATGGACATCAATATATATATATATATATATATATATGTTTGCAGGGAGGTCTAGCGTGATGCAGATTGAGCAAATATTAGCAGAAGGACACTTGCATGCGATATGACACGTTCGGTTCTCCGCCGATCTTCCGAATTGTTTCAGATGCGTAATCAGAGCTGTTCCAAGGTAACAGCAGACAATAGAGAAGCTAAGAGCGATCGTCTAAAACACTTAGCACTTACATTTAAAAGGAGAACAAAAAAAAAAAAGCCTATTGAACAAAGCATAATAAGTGTATGTCCATTAATGGATTAGCACAAGGAGAGCAGAATAAGAGGAAGCAGCGCCACCTTCAGCTCAAAGACAGAGGTTCTTCATTTCCAAGTCACCCAGCAGCAACATCGTATCACATCTTTTACTCGGCACCGCTTTACTTTAAATGGACAATTGCGC
The DNA here is from genome assembly GCF_037356315.1 of Lithobates pipiens. NCBI lineage: Eukaryota > Metazoa > Chordata > Amphibia > Anura > Ranidae > Lithobates > Lithobates pipiens. The sequence goes on from NW_027507785.1 coordinate 50,334,589, forward strand.
GGTCATGCGACACTATACCCTAATAAAAAGTCTTTTTTTCCCCCCCCCACAATTAGAAATTTGGTGGTATTTGATCACCTCTGCGGTTATATTTTTTGCGCTATAAACAGAAAAAAAAAAAAAAAAAAAAAAAAAAAGAAGAGCAAGAATTTTGAAAAAAAAAAAAAAACAACAATTTTCTACTTTCTGCTATAAAACACATCCAATAAAAAAAAAAAAATTTCCTTATCATTTTAGGCCAATAAATATTGTGCTACATATTTTTTTGTAAAAAAAAAAAATCCAAATAAGCATATATGGATTGGTTTGCACAAATCTTATAGCGTCTACAAATTATGGAATTTTATTTTATTTTTATTTATTTTTTTTAGACTAGTAATGGTGGGGGGATTAGCGACTAGAATCGGGACCACTAGAAATTGTTAACGGCCTCAGAGAAAAATGGTGATAAGGTAAGGTTGGATAAAATTTTTGAAATGAAATAGAAGTGGGACTACGATATTGCGGTAGACAATCTGACACGTGGTAGGAACTAATGACACCAACACGGTGATCAGTGCTAAAAATATGCATTGTCACTGTACTAATGACAAAGGGCTGTTTGCCTAACCAGTGTCTGCATATGTACTGTATTGTTGTTTCCCTAAGGGATGTGTTTTGCATGGGATCAAAACCCATCACTTCCCCACTGACAGGACAGAGCTGTCATGATGTTTACATAGCTCTGTCCTGTCTCTCTCCTCACCGATCGGTGGATGCCATCAGAGGACGTCGTCAAGGGCAGCCTGACTACTTCATCTGATGACGAAACACGTAGGAAGGAGCTGAAACGTGTGACCCGAACTGGGGCGCAGCAGCCATTTTGTTGGTTGGGAAAACGCAGGTGGCTTCCTTATGCATGGCTTTTATCTAGAGCATGTGAGTTTACTCTTTTTTTACCTAAATAAAATTACAAATTACATTGTACTAGGATCAGCATACGCCATCTTGGATGAATGGATCCTATTGTAGCTGTGGATCGCTGTGATTAATATCTGGATACCCACTGTGCCATACATCTTTATCTCAGGGTAAGAGTCAGTATGATTGGGTGTTGGTGATGGCTTTTCTATCCAGTATACCATTATACACTCCGGGAGCATCGCTTTGACTTCTTCTGAACTGTTTGACTACTTTGGATTTTTTTATGCGCTGCACCATTTTTTCCAATCACTTTTATTGTATCCAGCAATACCGTGTCAGCTGCTACATCTTCGATTCATAGCTCAAGCCCAATAGATCTTATTTTTTATTTCAGAGGTTTGCAACCACTTCAAGGAAACCATACGAGTCATATAAATAGGCTGCTATAGCTCACACCCATGCTTCTAAAAATGCTCCTTGCCTGGCTACAATGCCTATCCTTCAGGCTTGAATACTTTGAGGATCTCTATCATTTTCAAGTTGACCATCACTGCCGTCCATCATACGTCTAACGATTCATTTTAACCGCTTTCCGACTAGCCGCGGCAGTTGTACTTCGGCAACATGGCTCGGCTGCGTGAATCGCCATCATGTTACGTCCCTTCTTTATGTGGCCACTAGGGCGTGCGCCCTCTGCTCGCCCCCAGAGCCGATCGCTCATGACAAACCGGGATCTCTGCGTGTAAACACAGATCTCCACTCAGGCCGCGTACACACGCGGGGACTGTTCGCTCAACTTTGTTCGTCAAACAGTTTCAGCGGACAGTCCGCTCAAAATTAGCATGGACGGACTTGGCCACACACGACGAACGAACAGTTTGCTGAAACCGTGCGCGATGACGTGAACGGCACGTACGACGGGACGAAAAATACGACGTCCTATACACTGCAATACAACTTTCGGCGTGTAAATCCTTTCTGAGCATGCGCGGAACTTAGTTTGACGAACAAGCCTACACACGAGGGGACTGTTCGCTGAAACAAAGTTTCAGCGGACAGTTTTTCGGAAATTCCGAAAAACTTTGTTCAGCAGACTGTTCGCTGAAACTGTCCGCTGAAAGCCCACACACGAGCGGACTGTCCGCCGAAACACTGTTCAGCGGACAAAGTTGAGCGAACAGTCCCCGCGTGTGTACGCGGCCTCAGAGAACCGGGATCTCTGCGTGTAAACACAGATCTCCCCTCACGGAACCGGGATCTCTGCGTGTAAACACAGATTTGCCCTCAGAGAACCGGGATCTCTGCATGTAAACACAGATCTCCCCTCAGAGAACCTGGATCTCTGCGTGTAAACACAGATCTCCCCTCAGAGAACCGGGATCTCTGCGTGTAAACACAGATCCGCCCTCAGAGAACCAGGAATCTCTGCGTGTACACACAGATCTCCCCTCAGAGAACCGGGATCTCTGCGTGTACACACAGATCTCCCCTCACGGAACCGGGATCTCTGCGTGTAAACACAGATCTCCCCTCACGGAACCGGGATCTCTGCGTGTAAACACAGATCTGCCCTCAGAGAACCGGGATCTCTGCGTGTAAACACAGATCTGCCCTCAGAGAACTGGGATCTAAGCGTGTAAACACAGATCTCCCCTCAGAGAACTGGGATCTCAGTGTGTAAACACAGATCTCCCCTCAGAGAACCGGGATCTCCGAGTGTAAACACAGATCTCCCCTCAGAGAACCGGGATCTCTGCGTGTAAACACAGATCTCCCCTCAGAGAACCGGGATCTCTGCGTGTAAACACAGATCTCCCCTCAGAGAACCGGGATCTCTGCGTGTAAACACAGATCTCCCCTCAGAGAACCGGGATCTCTGCGTGTACACACAGATCTCCCCTCACGGAACCGGGATCTCTGCGTGTAAACACAGATCTGCCCTCAGAGAACCGGGATCTAAGCGTGTAAACACAGATCTGCCCTCAGAGAACCGGGATCTAAGCGTGTAAACACAGATCTCCCCTCAGAGAACTGGGATCTCAGTGTGTAAACACAGATCTCCCCTCAGAGAACCGGGATCTCTGCGTGTAAACACAGATCTCCCCTCAGAGAACCGGGATCTCTGCGTGTAAACACAGATCTCCCCTCAGAGAACCGGGATCTCTGCGTGTACACACAGATCTCCCCTCACGGAACCGGGATCTCTGCGTGTAAACACAGATCTGCCCTCAGAGAACCGGGATCTAAGCGTGTAAACACAGATCTGCCCTCAGAGAACCGGGATCTAAGCGTGTAAACACAGATCTCCCCTCAGAGAACTGGGATCTCAGTGTGTAAACACAGATCTCCCCTCAGAGAACCGGGATCTCCGAGTGTAAACACAGATCTCCCCTCAGAGAACTGGGATCTAAGCGTGTAAACACAGATCTCCCCTCAGAGAACTGGGATCTAAGCGTGTAAACACAGATCTCCCCTCAGAGAACCGGGATCTCTGCCTGTAAACACAGATCTCCCCTCAGAGAACCGGGATCTCTGCGTGTACACACAGATCTCCCCTCACGGAACCGGGATCTCTGCGTGTAAACACAGATCTGCCCTCAGAGAACCGGGATCTAAGCGTGTAAACACAGATCTGCCCTCAGAGAACCGGGATCTAAGCGTGTAAACACAGATCTCCCCTCAGAGAACTGGGATCTCAGTGTGTAAACACAGATCTCCCCTCAGAGAACCGGGATCTCCGAGTGTAAACACAGATCTCCCCTCAGAGAACTGGGATCTAAGCGTGTAAACACAGATCTCCCCTCAGAGAACTGGGATCTAAGCGTGTAAACACAGATCTCCCCTCAGAGAACCGGGATCTCTGCCTGTAAACACAGATCTCCCCTCAGAGAACCGGGATCTCTGCGTGTAAACACATAGATCTAGGTTCTCTGAGGGGAGAAGAGACAGATCGTGTGTTCATACAGAGTATGAACACCGATCGATCTCTTCCCCTAGCAAGTCCCATCCCCCTTCAGTTAGAACACGTAGAAGGAAACACAGTTAACCCCTTGATCGCCCCCTAGTGTTAACCCCTTCACTGCCAGTGACATTTTTTACAGTAATCAATGCATTTTTATAGCACTGATCGCTGTATAAATGACAATGGTCCCAAAAATGTGTCAAAATTGTCCGATGTGTCCGCTATGTTGCAGTCACGATATAAAAAAAAAAAACGCAGATCGCCATTACTAGTAAAAAATAATAATAATAATAAAAATGCTATAAATCTTTCCCCTATTTTGTAGACGCTATAACTTTTGTTCATATGGTGATATGCATGCAATGAAATTGTATTTGTGTTAATGTATAAAAATTTGTTGAAAATAAAATATAGAATAAAAAATAAAAAAAACTTTTGTGCAAACCAATCAATATATGCTTATTGCGATTTTTATTATCAAAAATATGTAGAATACATATTGGCCTAAAATAAGAAAACTTTTTTTTTTTTTTTTAAGCAAAAGGGGATATTATAGCAAAAAGTAAAAAAAAGTGTTTTTTTCAAAATTGTCCCTCCTATTTTGTTTATAGTGCAAAAAATAAAAGCCGCAAAGAGAAAGCTCTATTTGTGGGGGGAAAAAAATAACGTCGACTTTGTGTGGGTACAGCGTCGCACGACTGCACAATTCTCAGCAAAATCGACGCAGTCTCGAATCGCAAAAAAACGGCCTGGTCATTCAGCAGCCAAATCTTCCGTGGCTGAAGCAGTTAAGACTGCTAAGGCTTACCCTACAACTGGTCTCATCTTCAGAGTTGTTCAGCGAGGATGCTGACTGAACTGTTCCAAGTACAGACAAGCAACTAGAAAGAAAACCAACACGTGCGTGAAAGTAAAAAAAATCTGAAAGTCAAATCACAAACTGCTTTTAGGGAAAAACGACAAGAGTAACTCATCGAGTGCAACCCTGGAAAGTAGACTTCACTTTCCCTATTAAACAAGGTTCCTACAGGAAGCTGGAGAAGCGATTAAAGCCGTACAATCTGCACTTAAGTCGGGTCCAGAGAATCATTCAGCAGCCAAGGAAATTTCAAGAACATTAAGTTCTGTGACGGGGGAGCCCAGCCACCTGGAAGACATTACCCCCCCTCCTGGGTGGGACCTCCGGCTCTAATACCCAGATTCTGGTGCTGTCATGAGTTGCCATAGGCAGGAAACGCGGGGCGACGTTTTAATGTCAGGGTTAAGGAGTTTATAGCAATGGATGCCTGAAAGTGGTTCTACAGATAGAAGGCTTTTTTCACCTTAACCACTTTATCTCCAGGAGGTTTTTCCCCTTCTCATGACCAGGTCATTTTTTGCTATTTGGCACTGCGTTACTTTAACTGACAATTGCGCAGTCAAAAACTACCGTCTGCAAAAAACATTTTTAGAATTTTTTTTCACACAAAATAGGAGCTTTCTTTTGGTGGTATTTGATCGCCACTTTTTTTTTTTTTATCCATGTCCTTAGTCTGCTTGTCTTCAGCAAACTGTTTGCGGTCTTTCTTATGCATCATCTTTAGAAGAGGCTTCCTTCTGAGATGACAGCCATGCAGACCAATTTGATGCAGTGTACGGCGTATGGTCTGAGCACTGACAGACTGACCCCCCCACCCCCTACAACCTCTGCAGCAATGCTGGCAGCACTCATACGTCTATTTCCCAAAGACAACCTCTGGATATGACGCTGAGCACGGGACCTCAACTTCTTTGGTGGACCATGGCGAGGTCTGTTCCGAGAGGAACCTGGCCTGTTATACCACTGTATGGTCTTGGCCACTGTGCTGCAGCTCAGTTTCAGGGTCTTGGCAATCTTCTTATAGCCTAGGCCAGTGATGGCAAACCTTGGCACCCCAGATGTTTTGAAATTACACTTCCCATGATGCTCAACTACACTGCAGAGGGCATGAGCATCATGGGAAATGTAGTTCGAAAACATCTGGGGTGCCAAGGTTCTCCATCACTGGCCTAGGCCATCTTTATGTAGAGCAACAATTCTTTTTTTTCAGATTCTCAGAGAGTTCTTTGCCATGAGGTGCCATGTTGAACTTCCAGTGACCAGTATGAGAGAGTGAGAGCGATAACACCAAATTTAACACACCTGCTCCCCATTCACACCTGAGACCTTGTAACACTATCGAGTCACATGACACTGGGGAGGGAAAATGGCCCAATTTGGACCTTTTCACTTAGGGGTGTACTCACTTTTGTTGCCAGCAGTTTAGACATATTTGTGTGTTGAGTTATTTTGAGTGGACAGCAAATTTATACTGTTATACAAGCTGTACACTCACTACTTTACATTGTAGACAAGTGTCATTTCTTCAGCGTTTGGACAAAAAGAAGGGAAAAAGGGACAACGAGGGGGCAGCGAACGGGATGTCTTGTATATATTTGAAAATTGGTCAATCATTCCTTGAGGCCTTTAAAATGTCAGAACAGTACAAATTAATCCTTTTTGGAAAGTAGACAGGCTAAGGCATTTGGTAAGAGACATGGCAAGTTTTTTTTTTTTTTAAATTGTAAATTTTTGTGTCACAATTTTTTAGAAAAAGAGAAAATATAATAAAATGTGTTTTTCCCAAAAAAAAAAAAAAATTGTCCTTATTGTAATTTTTCATCTATATTCCAAACTCTCATCCTGGATATTAAACGGCGCCGTAGTACCCGTGGTCTTCCGTGCCTGTCTCCGAATTTACCTGCGCCCGCAGTAGCTATTCTTCTCCCTAATCCCACACATGCGCAGTAAGACCCCTTTCACACTGGGGCGTTTTTCAGGTGCTTTAGCGTTAAAAAAAGCGCTTGAAAGAAGCCTCATCTGCAATCCCAATGTGAAAGCCCGAGTGCTTTAAGAGCCCTTTCACAATGTCAGCACCCGAAAAACGCTCGTAAAGCGCCGCTTAAACTAGCAGCAATTTACCAGCGTTTTTCAAGCGCCATTGGGGCGCTTTTAACCCCTGCTAGTGGCCAAATAAAGGGTTAAAAGCGCCCAAAAAGCGCTGCTGCCAAAAGCGCTTTTCAGCTGTTTTGCAGGCGCTTACCATTGATTTCAATGGGAAGGGACGCTTTAGGAGCGTTCACCGCTCCAAAATACGCTGCAAAGAAGCTGCTTGCAAGACTTTTTTTTGACGCCCTGCCAGCGCACCGCCTCAGTGTGAAAGCACTCTGGCTTTTACATTGGGATTGCAGTTGCGGCTTCTTTCAAGCAATTTACAGGCGCTTTTTTTGTTTAAAGCTAAAGCGCCTGAAAAACGCCCCTGTGTGAAAGGGGTCTCAGTGTGAAAGCACCCGAGCTTTCACATTGGGATTGCAGATGAGGCTTCTTTCAAACTCTTTACAGGCGCTTTTTTTTTTTAACGCTAAAGCGCCTGAAAAACGCCCCAGTGTGAAAGGGGTCCAATAGCGGTATCCAAGCCGCCTCTCCGTTTCTGGCTACTGTGGAAACGAAGTGTCGCGAATCCTCTTCTCAATACGAAGTAAAAGGAAGTATCACGTGACGTCGGGGCGGACGCCGACACTAGGAAACGACGCAGCCCCGGCATAGACCCTGAATTTTTCTGGCAGGGTCTCTCCTTGCCGGAAAAATAGGACATATGGCGCATGCACAGGTGACGTCATTAGCCAAAAAAAAAAATACAGATCACACGCAAAGCAAGCAAGGAGAAATTGATATAGAGCAACTAATTTAAAAACCTGCAAATGTCCATTTAAAGAAAAGTAATCGGAATGGGTATACACCCGCTTTAAGAAGTTTTACCTTTAAAATCACTTTGTAATACCTTGGCTTTGAGTATTCCGATGGTAAAGTTTTAGAATACCTGTTCTACCCACAAAAACTGAAAAATGGAAAACCTATAAAAGTGAACCTATAAAAAAAAAAAAAAAAAAGTCCTGGGTACAGGAGGGTAAACAGGCTAATTTTATGCATATAAACAAATCCAAGCAATAGG